>NW_019213385.1:41625-134946 GCF_002532875.2 Varroa jacobsoni
GTGGTGATCATTGTTTTATTATTAAACTATTCTGTCCAGAAGAATACCATCTAGGGTTCTATATTATGAGTAACGCCACTTGGACTGTCTGTTGAAAAACATGCTGTTCAATCCGTAGTTTATGTATGATTATATATAAAACTACAGTATAACCGAATAGCTTGGCGGCTACGCAAAACGTTAAACTGATTACCCTCGTTCATTCGACGCAATTGGGGCCACAGACTGAGCCTTACTTTATAAGACCTTTCCAATTTCTCCAATAGTATGGAGGTTTGGGATGGATTGGGCTTATTTTGTAAAAGCAACACAATCCTTTGTTCCATACCGATGTGAAGACAACACCTAAATCGTATTACTTTACGTGCCTTATCCAGTCCACGGCAGGTCCAGACTTCATAATTCTCAAAAAATTCTATATATTTAAATTGCTTCGTTCTAGTGTTGTTAGCTCATTGGCCAGTCGAAATTTATGGGAACTTATGGAGAGGCCAAATAGTGAGTTACACTTAAAAAAAACCGTATTAGAGAGTATGGTAATGCCTAATTGGAAGATTTTCATTTCAGGCATAATCAAAGGAACGTGTTAGCCCATGATGCCGTTATAAGCAACCAAGCTCAAAGAATCATACTCTATAATCTTATTGACGCACTGTGAGTGTCAGCATACGCACTGTATTAGTTTGTGTTAATAATATTTTTTTAGTTTTAATATTAATAGCTCTTTAGGATAATACCGTGCGCGGTATGGCATCCGTAGAGCGATAGCAGGTATATATATCAGATAGATACGCGTTTTACTGTCAAAACGTGATATCTTCAAGGCTAGCGCACCATACGTGTCCCACCGTACAACGTTGCAGTGGCAAGTTAACGTTGTTGTAAATCAAATCTTGGCTACTTGCAGGATATATCATTTTTCGGCAAAGTTTAGTAGCCTAGTGAATAAATACGGGGAATATCGAACGTTTAACGAGGTGGAAGCCCTGAAACTACGAAATGAGTATTGGTTGGATAGATGCGTAATCAACCATACGTATAGCTACTCCGAAACCGAATTTGTTCTGCCAAAAGGAGGTAGTCTTTTTATTCCTGAATCTCGTTTATTTTACTTTTACGTTTTAGGTTTTTAGTTAAGTAGTCTAATAGAACTCGGACTACAAATCTAAAATTACATCTAAATTAAAGCTACATGAAATGCTACTATGGGCTTTTCTGTAGTATAATGAAAATTATTATCGTACCGAGTACCGATTGATACCCGATACATATCGGAGAGACGGTATATGTTTGCGTACCAACTTCACCAAAAGCTTTTTTGTGTTTGAGATAAGTGTTTCGAGAGTTCAGGAGGTTTTGCTTGTATTATGCACGCTAAAAGCAATCGAATTTCGATTCTGAACCACTTTTCAGCTGCTCCAATTTGGAAGCATCTGACGATGAGCGAGAAGCTCTATATAAATAAATTCCGGGCTCAATATATTTCAGAGTTAAGGCAGGCATAAAAAAAGCAGCCTCTTCCAAGGAATATGTTCATCGACTTCGTGGAAAAAACAGCCAATCCAATGCCGTTGATCGTCGTACACGAGACTGACGACCAAATGCCACGACCTTCGTGCTGGAGATACATTTTAGTGATATTATTTATATATTTACATCTCTCAGATGTTCGTTCTATGGAAGCGTTGATAATGCCGTTTAAATTATACCTGACGTATAATTTGTTTTATTGAGGGTTCGGTATGAACGATCTGCAGGGATGAATACGGCATTACTATATTCATCGCATCTCTCATTAAACCGTGAGGAACGTTCTTTCAGCTTCGGCACTTAGCTTCGATCTAGTACCGTGGCTCCCAGAAGAGGAACAATGCTTTAAATGCCTACAATATTCAGCTGGTGTAAAGGATGAGAGACCAAAGCAACGTTCCCATAAAATGTCAAAGCCTAGTTATGTTGTCCAAGGCCAAATGTGGAGCATTTTGTTAGATGTTACCTCATGCTTCGCTGACCTTGATTATTTAGGGTAATTCATATGCGTATATTGACGTATTGCAATTACTAGCTTGTTGCCATTTTTAGTGTTTTATTGTTAGAATGTTTCGTCTGTTCTGGAGGGCTGGCTTTTCTTTACCTTACAGCCCTGACTAAATAAAAATTTAATTTGGAGAACGTTGCTTGTACTCCAAACATGAGTTATATCGGGTGGCAAAAGATTTTTTTTTAAGATATATTCTTGTATTTTCTATTAGCTTTAAATATGCTGCTCGAGCGATCCGAGCTGGGTTTGTCATGTACCCACGACTATATACGATAGTGTTAATAATTTGACTTAGGAAGGTCGTTAAGGATCGCTTGGAACATTTTTCGAATTAAAATCGTTGTGAGTTTTCGGCGTCCTTTGAGCAACTCGCTGGCATCGGCAAAAATTCACTGTCTGAAATTCATTCCTTTTGTACCCGACAAATACATATTTTTGAAGCTCGAACACTGTTTCACGAGCTAAACAATAATCAAAATCAACGGTTTTTTTTTATGAGTGAAGTAACTTGCTAACGGAATCATCAAGACATGAGTACAATCTAGTAAGAGAAACTATAGACAGTAATTGACTAAACCTATACAACAAACAAAAGGTGTATGGAATAACTATGTTAGCTCCGTTCAAAATCAGTTTCGTAACTGAGGTCAGCGTCGTCTCAAGGTTATCCAGCCCAGCAGAGCACTTTCAGGTTACTCTAATATCGCTGCGTCGTTCTTCCATAACGAGTGAACGACCAGCGACTTCTCGAAAGTGATAGTGGGTAAGGTACAATATTCCCAGCAATAAATCTCGTGTTTCAGCTGAAATCGATAATCGTGTATTCTGTTGTTGCGGTTCAGCGCATTCTGACAGTTTTGTGCAGGAAGTCGCTAGTGCCAGTTGACTCATGTGGAGGCAAAATTACCACAGAGAAAGCCAAAGCTTTGGTCGATACGAGGCAGCAATAAAGCTTCGCTTTTGGATTACCGCAGTATGCCGCAATAATGATGGTTTTTCAACTGCCGTCAGAATTATGATAAAGTAACTTACAAACCTTGAACTATTAGGAGTATACTGGAGCGGTCATTGTAGGCCCAGCGGGGAGTCCATTGATTAGCAGCTGCCGAAAGGTGCAATCTCACGCAAAGTCGAATCACACTTATCCGCTATAAACACTCTGGGGCAATAATGGACCTTAGAAACTAATCCTACAACCGCAAGAATAACGTGGAAAACTCAAACAAATTTCAAAGGAACAATCTGCGTGAGAATCTTAAAACCAAAATATAATATATAACGGTGGGTATCGAAACAGCAGTGTTCTTTGAAAGTTGGAGACGTCTCCTAAGAAATTTAATACCTCTTTCCTGTAAAAAGGAATCATTAGACGAATAAATATGAACGCCATGTGTAAAACTAAAATATTGTATATTATAGAACATAGGCATTATTAAATGCAATCATATTATCTATGCTTGCATTTAATATTGCCTGCTTTATATGTGCTATGCATATGTACCTAAGAAAGTATGAGTTGAATATTAGTAGCATAAATAATACACTGAGCTGAGAAGTCACGTATCGTACGTAGCTGTCACGACTGGCTAATTACTGGAAATTTTCGCCCTGCGGATACCACGGGCCCAGGTTATAAACCGTAATCAATGCGGCGGTCTCAATTGTGGTCACCTAAATCGAAAGCAAGCATCATGCGATGCTGTACATTAGAGGTTACGTATGGAGATTACTCAGAAATTAGAGATTTACTATTTCTCTCAAGTTTAAGTCATTAATGTAGATTCTGTTCAGTGTGTACTATTTAATACCATGAAAGAAAACGCTTGAGGCTAACGCAAACTTAAATAGTAAAAAGATAACGATTTGTCTGCTGTTAATAATTAACTTGATTATATACTATGAAAGAGTCTAGCTAAACAACGATGATAGGTGATGCGCTCGGGGTTGACACTGAGATAAAACTGGCGAAAAACTACACCAACGTATTTTCCAATTAGTTAGACAAACAACGTCGTAGAGAATAATAAACAGTATATTATGTACCCTGTATAATGTAAAGCTAGAATTTTAAAAGTTCTGCCCACAAGTGCAGTTATAGCCTTTGAAACAGCCGTTATAAACGACTGTCCTATTAATAACCAAAGAAACTGAGGATATGTGTACCTGCACCAAGAGGGGAGACCCCTAATATTCCAATCGGAAACCTTGATGACGTGCGTTTGAAACATTTTCTTACATTTCGTTAAGCACGCAACAGCCTATTCGTGAATGTACCGGGGTAATTTTACAAACAATACGACAGCTGTCTTGTACACAGATAGGCCCATTTTTTAGCGTGGCCTAACTCATGACTATTGTATTATATAGACAAAATTTTCATGTGGGGTTGGATTTGTTATTGAAGAGAATTAAGATTTAGCTTACTTGGTCAAAGGAAGGATAGGGTTATATAATGACACAATAGCTGGTAGTAAGTGTCGCTAGATACCATATTTGACTTTACCCAATGGTAACTATCTTGAAAAACATATCACAAAAAGTGGTTATGTAACTTATGATAATATGATGACTAATGATAGGATAAAAAAGCGACGATTATTCCGCACCACGTTCTCTTCACTAGTAACCTTTTTTCGCCAGGAATTATCGCAAAAGTTTCCACTTAGTACGATCCTTACGGTTTTTGGATGGGGTTAATTACTTTTCTACCAATTTGTCTACGCATCTAATCTAGGTAGCGTTACTGCACAAAAAACAGGTTCTTTTTGCTCCTAGAAATAACCTAAGTAAGCTGATGAGTGATAATGAAAAGTGTCTCTTAATAATTCTATTATCTTCGCTGGAATCACTGGGCGATTTTTATAACAGGTTATCACTGCGCGCTGCACCAAATCTTGTTCCGACAAAGAAAAAAAACTCTTCATTGAATGGTAGCATTGTTCGGAAAAAATTAAACATTCCTTAGACGGAGATGTGCGGGTCCTGTGAATAAATCAATTTCAGCACATTTCTGTGTGTAACCTCCACGGTCTTATCACAGTTGGTAACGTCTTCTAAAGCAACGGTACTTCGTTCTGCTAGCGTACACGGGACGCCGCACTGCTTCGAAAGTGGTCATCGCCCAATCGAATGCGACGAGCATTGCCTGGTTTGCCATCACTTGACAGGACTTCAGAAAATAGTCGCATCACACGAGTGGCATAGACGGGCGTTCTAAGCACTTTATCGCTCTGTTTCTAACGGCAATTAGCGCGGATCGCTTGTAATTGCTTATAATCGCTTGTTTCGAATAACGCACAAGCGCGCATTTCAGACAGCTGCCACTTCTTAACGCTGTGTCTGGTGCGCATTCGATAAAGGTTGCGAATTATGTGATGTTCACCGGATGAGTTCTCATCGCGCTTTTCTATTGCCCGCTCATAACGTGCGATTTATGCCACCTGCTGTATTAGCTGAAAGGAGCTGTCTCGAAGTCTAGAGAAGGACTAGCTATGTTATAAACTGGGTGTTCGATCATGCTTGTGTAAGTGTGTTTATCATTATCATACCACAAAACTTGTCTCTACTGTTTTGTATTTGCATGGACGGCACACCGGTACGGCAACAACAAGGCCATTGATGCATCATTGCTGCCCGTATTCTTCCGAATAGTAACCTATAGTAACAACAGCTACGGTGGACGCCACAGCAAAGGTAAATAGCTGCAGTCCCAGCTGATGCTAAACGTTAAACCACATCGAATCGCCCATCCGATCGTACACCCTCCCACCTTTTCGTTCAGTTGTACTTTGCTGTTAGACGGGCTTCGCCATTCACCCCCGTTGGAAAATGAGTAACCTCAATTTGATCGGCGTTTTGCCTATTATTCATTGTTTGTCGGCGAGCGTGTAGTGCCGACCTGTTGCGTTCTTCTTCCTGATGGTGACTATTGACGTCGCCGCCTTAAGGTTGACACCAATTGCCGCTGCAGCCATTGTCCGTCATTATCGCGATAACAACTGAACATCAAGCGTGAAAGGTACGCCAGGAGTTACACAGGCGCTAAGTAGCAGCAGTATTACGGGGGTAGAATCGTGTATTTTTCTTGCTCAGTCTCTGTCTGGGGCAAGTGCTTTATAGGGTTGATACAATTCCCGGCTGCTTCCGTGACTGTGGATTGGCTGGGGCATCGATGGCTGCCCTGTGACTTTTATCGAGGTCGTGATCGACGTTGTGATTGTGCACGATCTTCTTCAGCTGGTTCTAGCTTGTTAAATGTTCAAACTTGGTCTAGCAAGACTGAGATGGTTCGGTATACACGTGCACAAACTTTCTGTGGTCAGTACGATCATTTAGTGCGAGTGCGTTTTTTCAAATTCGTCGTGGTATTCTAGTCGCCTGTATTTCATTATGATTATTGTTACAAGTGCCTTACTTAACGATTCGTTGTTATTTCGATGTTCACGAAGGACCTTTCTATTCGTGTGATCTCTTCGTCTGATTTGTGTGTGGTTGACCACTATTTGCCCGCAAGTCACTCTCACAAGTGAATATCTGACATCGTACACAGCTTAGCCACACGCGCTGCTTCGTTTGCGAACTTTACTAACAAATCACAGTCAGCCACGTATCTTCGCGTAAGACAAGCGGGTCGGTTTTCTCTGTCAGGCAGTAGTGACCAGACGGGCGGACGGGCGGACGATCGCTTCGTGGCTAGCTAGCGTTGCATTGAAAGCGCTCATCAGCGTCACAGCCGCCGCTGTGTAGCGTCAACCGTAGGTAGCCGATAGTTACTGTCATCATCGACAGTAGGGTAGCATTCCGTCGCGATTCGCGAGAGAACGTTGCGTGGTCATACGGCTGCTGCTGACGGCAGACCGCGCCAAGGATCGGCTCGCCACTGGGGTGGAGCGTTGCAGCCATTCAGCGGTCTGTTAGTATTGACGGCCCTTCCCTTGCGCGACCGATTCCCTCTCTTCGCTCGACCAGGCATGTTGTATCAGTGGCCGGCTGATTAGCATGAGGTTATTTTGCCGCACTGTCTCACGAGCGGCCACGGCTCCACTGCCCACTGTATCTGCAGAAGCGGGCATAGCAGGCGCGACAGGAACAGCCGCGGCGGCGGCGGTGGCAGCAGCAGCGTCACCGGTGACCGACGTCTTTTTCGCCCGACGTCGCCTTCTGTCCACAACGACCAGCAACGGTATTGGCATTGTAAGATCAGCCGTGACACCAATCTCATCCGCGGCGACGAGCCTCACTTGCACGTCAACACCGGCTGGATCGGGACGCTCGGCCACTGTCTTCACGGGGATATCCTGCAGTAGCAGTGGGCCAGCGCTGCACCCACCACGGCCAGACGCATCCGTTTCAGGTGGCCAGGCGTCGCCGAAGCCCTGCTGGACATTATCTGCTGTCCACAGGGTACGGCAGTCCTCGACGGTCGCCAACTGCAGAACTAGCCCCTTCCTCAATTGCACCTGCTGCAGTAGTGAACAATTCATCGGCTATCAATTATCGCGTCCCGCGGCCCTATCTGTCACCCCTACCCATACCAGCGGCCGAACTGCTAATAGACATTCCGTCGTTGCTCTTGGCAGTTCCGGTGCGGCCGATTGTAGCAGAAGAACTGCGACGGCAGCCGCTTCCACCGCTGCTGCAGCTGCTGTGGTTCTGAGATCAGCAACAGTGCCTACAGGGATCAACGGCCGAAGGCGTCGTCCTTCAGGAGCTATCGCAGGTCTCCTACAACAACTAGTACAGGTGTTACTTCAGCAGCGCTACCGTCAAGAATCTGAACAACAGCAACAGCGACGACAGCCTCTAAAGCCATTGAGGCCGGAACAACAGTTGGCATATTTCACCCAAAAGATCATCAATCAGGAGCAGCAACAGCCAAGTAGAAAAGAGTACGAACAACATTTGCTCGAGTGCTTCATCGCAACGAGTCGTCATCGTGCAGGCACTTGTGAGACAAGTTCTACTGCTGCAGGTGTCACCGGATCAACGATCTTCGGCCAGAGTATTAATGATCTCACCTTTAGTCTGCATCCGGAAGTGAGGTCTGCGATGGCACAGCGCGACGGAGTCGTTAGCGGAGCTGGAGCAGCTGATGGCGGAGTGCAACCAGGAGACGAATATGCTGGAGCTGGCAGCAAGAGTGGGTCTGCCGCGTCCTGTGCTGGCTGCAATCAACCGTTCGCGCCAAAACGTGTTCTTGTGCTTACGAAGTTTTCTCGGTTAGAATTCGAGAAGCGGCGACATCAGGAGCTCAGCGAGGAAGAGCTTATTCGAGACGTGAGTGTGACCTGAGTTGAGAGTGCGTAAATACGTTTGTTTGACGTGTCCATATCAGCGAGATGAGTTCGCAAATGTACACACCCTCAGCGAACCAAAGGCAGTGCGCTAGAGTTATAGATCAATGTTACGGACTGATCAGTGATGGTCTGATCTAATGTGAACTCTGCTATGCGCGAGAGCTAGGCGGTAGCTTGAAGCGAGTACTGTATTATTGATTAAAAACCGGACTACTCTAGTTCACTCGTTGATTCCTGTATCAGATCTTTAGTAGCAGGTTCTCCTATTGGTCTAGCTTATACAAGCTGCGTTTTAATGGACCTTCGTAACCATAGCTGTCTTGAGTGGGACAATTGGAAGGTGTCAGATGCTCAACGAAATTATATATCTTCCATTACGAGTAATCTACGATTTGCTCTGAAAGTGACTCAATCACAAAAACAGTCTGTGACTCAACCATCTAGGTGGTCTTATGTGCCTAGCGTATTTTTTCAAGCTGCACAATTCTTGCTTAGAGTTGCATACAAACATATTTTGTCAACGCGTCTTGCAGAGTCTCAGGAAGCCTTTAGCTCTTCGGATATGTTATGCATTTCGGTCATTTGGATTATTGTTTACTGCTTCTACAAGGAATAGAATTTCCTTGTCTTGTAATCGTCTTGGTGATTTTGGTTCTTCAGTGCAATTTTTTTAGGACACGCAGTCTATCACCGACCGTTGGCATCTTATTCATAATCAGCGTAAACTGTGTTTGCCTCTTGATAACAGCATCAATTATTCGCTTCAAGCTCGCAAGAATACTAATTACGCAGCAGTATGGCATTATGGCTCGAAAAATTGAACTTGCAGTTAGAAATGGCGAGATCATTTTAATTAACTGAGCCTGCTAATTGAATGTGTGATTTTCGGCTTGAGAATGTTAATTCAAGTCGAGCACTTGTCCTCCGAAGGCATCTTCTGTTGTACGATATGGTTACGATTGACACTTGTTAAATCTGTTATTAAGAGGACTGTGACAACTGAAGAAAAATGAACGGCAACAAAAACAATTCAAATGTTAGCCTCGTTGGCTGCCTGCGATGGCAGGCTGTTGCGGCCGCTTTACGTGCGCGGTTTACGTGATTGCTATATAGTTAAGTAATTGAGACTTATTTCTGCACTCGGCACTGAGCTCCGAGGAACATCTAGTGAGGCAGGTCGGAGTCAAATAGCTATCGCACGATAAAACATGTTTGTAATTTGTTATTACGAGCAATTATTGATTCGTTCCATAATGTATTGATGTGAATAGCATTCACCTGGGACCAGTCTCCGGTGGCTGTTGTTGATGATGATGATGATGAATCATTAATTATCCGGAGAAAAAATGGCGGGAAAGCTGGTAGCACGTTCAGGTAGCTAAAGACACCTATGCATCAGCAGCCAAGTGTTCCGGACCGTATACGCCTTCACAAACAGAAATATCTAGTAATTTCACTATGTCATTATCATGCCGATACGCTTCATGTTTAGTAAAACGTTCGACGACGTTATTGTGAACCGTTTCTCTTTGTACGTACACGTTCGGTGTTTTTTGCTACGCTGCTTTGTTATCAATTGTAAGTAAACGTAACGTATCTAACAAATGCTGGAATTGAGAGCGTTATCCATCTGTGACTATATTGTCTCAGAGCTTGAGAAACTCCTGCGACTTGGAACAGTTGTTTCTTGGTACTGAGTGCAGCAGCAGTAGTAATACCGAACTGAGATTGTTGAGCACCGATGTTGACAGTTCATAGCTCTAACGGCTGTTTACATTCGCGTCCTCTGTAGTTCACTGATTCATAGACGAAGACAAGCACCGGACTCAAATTCAAACAGTATCGCACGCTGATTCTCACAAACATTATTGTTCGACCTAATGGCATTTTATCTATAAACGGCAAGCCCATTCATAAGATTAATGAAATATAAAGGGTCGCTCTGTTCAAAGATTGCATACGGTTTCCAATTTATAGAAAGCCTAATTTAACTATGCGTTTCTACTAATCCGATCGTTTATGAATCTCTATGAATTAATGAATAATAATTCGTTACCGTTCGCAACGAAGAGAATAAAACTGGCAGAAATGTTCCGCAGCTTCGGTGGCGTTTACAAACAGCCACTGCAATGCCGTGATAATGATGCTATCATGCAATGCATATTCGTTGTGTGTTGTTCGCCGTTGTCGCCTATTAGCACATGGCCCATTCGTTCTAGCGATTTTATCCGTTTATACCAATAACGGCCTTAGTCTTGTATGGTTGGATAATCTGCCCTGATGCTTGAAGTATTTGAGAACCATGTATATCTATATGTAAGTATATATAGATAAAAGATCTTCCTGAAATACTCATAAGATAGCGTATTAAAGGATTTTTATTCTTGGTCAATCTTTGGACGCGTGCAGTGGCTCACAACTTGAGGCTCCGACGTCGTTCGACACTTCAGTGGTTCTGGAGCTATGAAATGTGAGGGTTCCGCCTTGTAGCCACGCAACGTCTTTATAGACTTCAAATCCTCTCGACTTTTTGTCTCTTACTTTTTTGCTGGAGGTGCTTTTGTTATAGCATAATGTTTTATAGTACTAACGCCACACGCAGACCTAGAACTAGGGTTGAACAACGAATGGTAAAGTCAACCCGAAATTGGGGCATTTTTGATTTATTGGCTTACTACTCGTGAGAGATTGTTAAGCCGTTTACAGCACTATGTGCATCTGAAAGAGGCCGGCAAACCGCGAAATTAACTCCGTGGCTGGTAATGTGGTATCAAGCGTAGGGTCTAAGTTGTTCTATCCATATTCGAGGACTGACGCGTTTGCCAGCCCTTTGCTATGTCGGTTGTTATCGATTATTGCTTGGTTTATCGTTGAGCCGTCGACTCTTAGCAGCTGTCCCGGAAATGGTCATTAGTCAGCTTGCGAAACACTGACAATAAACGGTCGACTGATATTTTTGTAAACATTTTGACTAGAATCCTAACAGGAATACTGAGATTATAAATTTTAGAGTTTTATAGCTCATATTTTTGTGTGTGCGAAAAGTGGCTTATCACATATGTCCCTGAATCAATTTAGGAATTTTATACATCTAGCTAAATTTAGACTGGCAGGGGTTTAACCAGTTTTTACCACGTATAGGCTGCATAATAATCATTGCTATTAGCTTTCTGCTTAAACCAATGCATAGAGCAACTTAGTCACCATAAACCGACCCTTTGCTCTTCAAGAAGAACTATCAATCAGTCTCTAATCACAGAGTCGCAAAGCATTTCCTTTTTTGTACGAAATGTCTCCTATTTATGAGCCTTGGCGAAGTTCAAGGTTACAAAGCATAGGGTACAACGCAGTACGGTTGAACTATACAGATAGCTTATATTAAGCAACCGTATGCCAACTCTAATGGAAGTGACTGTGAGCTTCCCTGAGAGCCTTTCCGACGAAATTCCGTTGACGTTTAGATGTCAGTCGGTAGCTGAATATCGTATGCACGACCCTGTCATGTCACCTCCTACTGCTGGCCCCATAGCAGTGAATACCAGCTGTCCTTTCTGAGGGGGCGTTATGCCTCTTACGCTTTCACTGCCAATCCCAATATCCCTTATATGCCCTTTGTGCGCGAGTGGGCAATCTGGAGTGGGCAATCATATTGATTTCTCCTGAATAGTTCGTTGGAGTCCGAATGTTGCTTTCAAGTGGCTGCGGGGTATAAGATTATGGGACGTTTGCTCCTATTTAGAGTTGGCATTTCCATTTGGTTAACCCGCAATTATCCTATTATGATATTTCCGAAGGCTGACTTAGCTATCAAAACCTTTTCAATCAAATTTATGATACCGTTTGATAATTTGTCTGTCGTCCCGTTCTTTATTATTAAGTTATCCAGGATACATGTGGTGTGGTAAAAATCTCTTGGCAGTCTGAGAATTCATATTTTACCCCGGTCTAAGCAGCAAAAGAGTAAAAAAATACAGACCTCCAACTTGTCAAATGACTTCTGCCACACTTTTATATATATATATATATATATATAAACTTCTTTACGAAATTGTCTTATCGTTCCTTTTACTAATATTTACTACACACTTTTTACGTAATGCTTATATAGCCATGTTTTATAACTAAACAGGCGAAAAGCTTCATTTTGTTTAATTGTTGGACTAGTGTACATTTAGATCACATATTTTGTGTACATTTCGTGCCAGATATCGAAAAAATGACGACGTAAGAGTTTAATCGTGTTTCCTGTTTGTTTACAGCTCGAGGCACGGGGTTCAGACTACCAGTCCCTTTTACATCATCACAACGTTCATTCGAGGAACAGAGATCTTGTGGTCGACACCCTCAGGTACAAAATACATATGGATACATATAATTATTAAAGAGTATACTAGCTTATTTTGTTTAGGTTTAGGGACGTTAGGCCTCACATGTAAGTTTTTGCGGCTGTATTGTGGGACTTCAGCCAGCATTTTTTAAATTGTAGTATCTACTACTAACGTTACACCTTACTCTATTCGTGGTCCTGGGTTGTCCTAATCGCGAACAGAAGATTACTATTGGATTATCTGAGATTATTCTTTTATCAGTCATTCTACTCTAGCGATCAGAAGATTGACCGCATAATTATAAGATATGTTGGAGAGCACGATGCGTGAGAATAATTTTTGCCTATATCCTAACGCAAATGGATTATCTAGGTACTTTAGCAGAGATAATACTACAAGGTTAGTGATCAAGCAGATTCATTAAGTCAAGTCAAAACAGGAACATCTTTATTTAAAAAAGTATATGGTAATACGTTCTTTAGGATCATCTCAGTGAATCTTTTAAAGTCCATAAGAATATAATATTGATTAGTTCAATTTATTTAAAATTGTTTGTGTAAGGAGTATGTGCACAGATTAATGGTGTTATATAAATTTGTCCAGCATTTAATAGTGGTGGCTTTACCAAGCTGATTTAGCACAGTTGCGTGATTACTTATAAATGCACGTTATTGCTTTCTTGATTGCATTCAGTGTGCATGTTCGTACATGGGCAGTAGTATATTTTAGTGTCCCATAAGGGCGGGACAGTTTAGCAGACCACTTTAAGTACGATTTTTATCATTTTGCATCGTTTCACGCGCGAAATTACTGTTTGACATTGTAACATTATTTGGCTGGCCATTAGCACAACATAGCTCACTGTGTCGTGACGCTTGTATTAGGTTAAGTCCGCTACCATTAATGACTACCAGTCCTTATTAGTTTCGTCATATGCATCAGTTGTGAACCGGCTTGCCATACCTGTTCGTTCGATTTGTTTTGTTCTGAACAATACTACAATTACTACCGATAAGGCATTATAAAGTTGTGAAGGGTAGAAATGCATCACACAAAAGAGGAGCCAAGTTCTCCGTTCAAAGCCAAACGCTTACGAGCGCTGCTGTTTGCGCGATAATTACTAGCGACCTTGACCGCTATTGATATACTTTAAAATAGGGAAACTCAATTGCCGATTGGACGAACGTTTACATAATTGGTATCGACAAGTCGGTAATCGCGCGAAATTCCGCACCACTTTTTTGTGTTGTGACGGCATCATTATAGAATAATAAATATATTGTCAATAATCGATCTGGCAGTGAATAACAAGAAATAAATGTAAGCCTAGCTTCCTTCCTGTTTCTGTATTTTTTGTATCCTAGAGAAGAGATTATTGCTATACTACTGAGTGTTTGGTCACAACTTGCGCTATCATTAAATATCCAAAGTGCCTCTGCAAATTCAGCGATTTTAAGGTTATACAATGTATTGCTATTTGTTTTCGTGCAGACATATTAAAGTTCGTTTCTGGTAAGTCTAAAACACGTATTGTTTCTTAACTATTCAATGTCGAGCTCACATTGTCGTCTTAGCCGTTCTTTAGTCGCTAGGCGGCGTTGTGACGCTTCTTGTATTATACGTATCTAAAATCGTCTTTTATTCGCAACCTTTTCCGGTAAGTAATCTACCATCACTAACAATGATTGATGCTTTGGCGTTGATGATTTTCTTTAAATCAAGAATCGTTCGCAGTTACGTATGACGATAATCGATTCAGTGAGGATTGATTTAAGGAAGACACTTTATAGACTGTTGTCTGCCGTTACTTCGGACCTCTTCCTATGGCGTGACGTGCTCGATAGTTCAACTTCGATGCCTTGTGTTGCATTGGATTCAGCGCAAATACGCTTCTATTATTTTATTATACCTGTATCACAACTAGCATAGAAGTTCTGGAACGAATAAATAGAAATTAAAATGATGCGCCATTGAATGCTTTTTTTTTAAACTATAAGTTTGCCATTTAGCTTTCAAGATGCATCTTGTGCCCAAAGGAATCATGGGAAGAGTCCCTCTGTATGGTTGTATCGATGCGGTGTCGAGCTATAGCATTCCAATAGCTTCATCAATATTTTGCTGGCACAATTTTCCCCATGTTTTGACATGTTTACCAATGCAGGATGTTTCCAGTGATTCCAGGATTTCTATACGATTGGCACAACAACAATTTGCATGATTTAAATGTAACTTTACCATTAGCACAGCCTCTACTTGAAAACATCGATGCCAGCTTATTTCTCATGAGGAAAACGATTGTAGACACAGGAAGGATTGGCACAGGGAAGTCGTTTTTACCGATATCGCCCTTAAGGTAGCTTAACTCGCGATTGACTGAATCCCGTCATTTTCGGCCGTCGGTCTATGTGTAGATACTTAACTCATATGAATAATCAGCTTGTTTAACGAAAACGTGGAAACAGTGGGAAAACTTCAAGTGATGCTCGTGTATTTTATCGAGGATCAACGGTCCTTGCAACACCTTGCCGTATGTCCGACAAAGACGGTTTTCGTAAGGAGGCCGAAAGATATTCGCTCGATGTAAGCGAGATGGGGCAAAGCTGTTCACTGTTTTTGTTTGAGCACTTATTATTTTATCTAATAAATAACTGAAACAGGTTCGAATGTAAGGAAAGAAGAGATTGAACTGTTCTGTTAATGGCAAGAATTGAATAACTCTTATATAGGTTTGTCGTCTGTAATTTTTATGTTTCTGTATGCGATGACTTTCATTTAGCTCGTGCAGCTTTAATGATAAAATAATGTCAATAATTATTGCCGTTTGTTTGTGTCTGATACAATTGTACCAGCTTCTAAAAAAATTAATTGGATATGATAATAATAGTTCACTATCGATTTTACTTATTCGGTGTTTGGGTCTGTAACAACATAGTCTTAAAAGTATTCGAGAATTAACCTGGTGAAACGCGTTTTGGAGTGCACGGAATTCTGAATTGTTTTTTTTCTAATAGAACCTCATCAAAAGATCCAAGAAATTGCATAGGGTGTTAAATTGAAGCTACACCGTTTTTACAGCATTACATTATATTTCTCAATATTAACCATACACATATTATATGAACAATATTGACAGGTACACCTCCGGACCTATTATTCTGTGGCATTTGCCCTCACTTAAAATTGAAGAAAATTAGAATTGTGAGAGTACGTTTGTTGATTTGGCACTAATTAATATCTATGCCGCTGAAGTTAACTAAAATCTTTTCGTCCATTAAGGCTCCATTCTGGGAGCCTCAGCGTTCTCATCTGATAGGTAAATTTCGGAAAATTCGATTGTTTTGCTTACAGCTGAAATCTCACTTTTTATTTAGGTTTTAAGTTTAAGAGTTTAAGCATTCAGACCTTTAAAAACAATCATAAATCTGAAACGGTCCGGTTAACTTTAAAAACCGAATTCCGAAAAAGTCTACATCTTTAAATACTTACATTTGAAGTGGATACAAAGTCAAACAAATGTTAACAGCAAATTAAGCAGTATTTTTTGGGGGTTAATTTTTATATTTACAGAAAGGCGGGCCTAGAAACTCGACTCGTGGATCGTTTCGAGTATACAGACGCCAACGTGGAGTGGGCAGATGTGATTTTTACAACAGGTGGCGATGGAACCTTCCTAATGGCTGCGAGTAAAGTTCTGTCACGCGACAAACCGGTTATTGGGATCAACTCCGACCCTTCTCGGTCTGTGGGCTACCTCTGTCTACCCGGAGATTGTACCGAAGATTTCCCAAGAGCGCTTCAGAAGTTACTTGATGGACAGTTCAGGTTTGAAGTACAGCACAATAAGTAGGTACTTATTGTTTTGATCAGATAGAGAGCGCAAGAAACAGAAGCATGTAATATTTTTCAGTCTTTCGCATAACCTATTACTCGATGTGGATTGTTTTTTTACTTTTTTAGATTGTATCTGCATTTTTTTTTTCTAAACTTGAGAGCACTGCAGCCTCGTTACTAATTTGTCTGATAAACTAAGCTGTTACTTCTTAAAGGATAATATCAATTCTTTTCAACGACGTATTGAATCTTTGATGCGATTAGGATTTCTGTCAGAGGTTCTTATGAAATTTTCTGATGCGATTACTTAGCGCAGATGATTTTGCATGCATTGCTTCTTTCGGTTAAGATACCTATTATGTACCGATTCTTCAGAAGTACTTGTCTGATTTTGGTCATTCAATAACCATTAGTTTCATGAACTTGGAAGCCGTATCCCTCTGTCGAGCGTAACAAGGATTCTTCCGTATTTCCAGTCGTGATTTTATCAATTAATATTTATTACACGATAATTGCTTCAATAATAAAAAAAACTGTCGCTTTTCCTACCTATATTGTATAAGTAAGGCCATTTTTTTTTGTTGTATTAGCAGAAGTTTCTGTTGTATACCTTTTAATCATTAAATTATATCAAAACGTTATTACAACTTCGTCTTACATAAGTGATTTCTTGAACTAAATATTATCGTGGTCTGCCATAGTCTCCGCTTGAATACAGGTCGGACAATGATAGCGGATTTTCCCTATCTGGCACAAGCCAAAGCGGTAGCGGAAACACCTGTAGTAAATAATGAGTCTAGCATACATACACCGTATAAGCAGCGCGCATTATTAACTGCTGCATCATAGTGTGAGGCCACCCTCACTTGTACTTGATAAACGTTAGCAAAGAAAAATTTTCGTGTACCGCTGAATAAAAGCTTAACGTAAATTTTACTTGATAAATACTTAAATAAATAAATTGCTCATATATCTTCAGCCGAAGAATACTACTCTGGACACATTCATGAGAAGTCCGCTCAACTTAACCGATACCTGGTCCGATTATTAATTTTTTGTCACACTAGTGTATTACATGCTTAGCTAATATACGAGCTGCTCTTGCATGAAGTATCTCACGTTGGAGTGGAAACAGACGCGAAAACAACTAGCTACAGGGCTCTTATAATTAGAGTCGGGCGCATTGTGGCGCAAGTTATTCCAAAGCAGTGATCGGGATCCCTCTTACTTTTGTGTTGCTCTTGCCTCAGGTAGGCAGACAGGAAACGGTATAGCTGCTCTTACGTGTTTGATGGAAAAAGTTTTTAGTAGAAATATCTGGTCATGCTGGTCCCTGTGAACGCATAGTAGTTGAGCTGGGGACAAATGTTATTGACAAATGACATTTTTATGACAAAGTTAGCAAATTCTATAGCAGATGAGTGACCATTCTGAGTTGGCGCCTTCCTGCATAGATGACATGATTTCGTATCTGCTGGGCGTCTGGCTAACACTAAGGTGAAGTGAGACAACAGGTTTTGTTGACATACTCTAGGTAGCTCATAAATACGATGGCTTGCTACCAGAGAAGCCCTGCTGTATTGCGTCTGTTTATGCTATGCCTAACGCATCCAATGACCATGAATGAAAATAAAACCAAGAATACCGGTGTGAAAAAGTATATTTAGATTGCGGATAATGACGTGTGCCTGGACGTCGCCGTTTCTTTGGTAGAGAACTAATTTTTCTAGCAGTTTTTACCACCATTTCATAGTAGGTTTACAAACCGTTTTTAATTATAGTTGGAGTACCGTATCTTTTTTTCTGTGCTAGTTGTTCGTCCTGACAGAAACAAATGTATTATTTCCTATTGTTAGAAAATGAATGTTTCTTAAAGTACGCTTTCAAATTTGTGCACCACTCATCAATCAGCTGCTATATAAAACTAATTGCTGCTAATGGACGATCAATTTGCAATAAATCTTGCCAAGTATCAATCACCAGTTTTCGTATGACATTTTACATTACTGCATGTTCGCTCTTAGTATCCTATCAAAAAGGAATTGAATATTCAATCTATAACTGCGTATTACCGCAACACCGCGCTTGTACCTTCCAAAATGATCCGATTGTTTGTCCCTTGACTAATTTATGCAGATGGCAATGGCGACAGCGTATCCGGGTGACTGTGCAAGGTAAGGACGCATTCGAAGCTCCAATCGAACTACATAATCAGCAGCTGCAGTACCCCGAATATCGTTTCATCGACTGTATTAACGAAGAGCATAAACCGGCCACGCCTGCGACTCCAACGCATATTGACGGAGCTACCGGAGTCACTGATATTCCTCCTGTTCCCGCGAAACCTCCAGCACCCGTTCGAATACTGCCGATTAAGTCACTTAATGAGGTGTTTGTTGGAGAATCTCTGTCTTCAAGGTTAGTCGCTCTCTCACCTTGATTAGGTTGGGTAAAATAAAATAAATTCGATATTATACGCGAAATGTTTGAATTTTTCTAATAGATATAGCCAGTGTCGAGTGACTATAACTGCTTGACATATCAGTTTTGATTGATAACTAGATTTAGCAATCTATAAAAATTAAATGGCGTTTCGGCCATCTACGCTGCTGAGTATGATATGAACTGGACTGCACGTGTAGCAGTTACTTGAATTTTTCTAGGAGCTTACCAAAATTCTTTGTCTATACATAATCGTCAATCTTCGTCAAGCTTCCTCCTATAACGTATAGCTTTATTTTATTATCTGTGTACCCTGTTTTTATGAAAGTCAATTGCAACTAAGCAGCTTCTCGTGGAGCGACATAATAATCACAACTTTATATTTATATAAAACCGGCCTCTCTCCATATTTTATACTAATGTCTTTGTGTTTGCAGGGTGTCATACTATGAGATCTCTATCGATGGTTCGAAACCCACAAAGGTGAAAAGTAGTGGAGTGACCATGTGCACGGGAACTGGGTCAACGTCTTGGTCGTTTAATATTAGCAAGGTGACGCCACAATGCGTCAAGCGCGTTCTTGAAATTGTGCAAACTAAAACGGGAAAAGATGTCGGAGTCGACAACCAGAAATTAATCGATGAGGTAGAGTTTATTATTATGCATCTATATAGCTGTGATAAATTTACACAAAAAGTCGAATAGTTTATTTTGGGTAGCTGCTGTAGACAAGCGAATATTAAGAATTTGTGTGATAGGTTTTGTATTTATTAGCCTAGACTCAGTTACTAGCTGTGCCAAAGTTTATGAAGTTTATATTATCCAGTCACTCTTAAACAGCGCGATTATAATTGATTAGCGGACTAGAGCTTTACAAAATACATGCCCGCTTTCATTATAATATCTATATAATGGTATGTCTATACGCTTTTAGGTTACAGCAGAGTTTAATGATAGCCTCATCTTCGACCCTTCGGAAGCCCTCATGGCTTACACTATAAGGGACCCTGTCTTCATTGGTAAGTGCAACTGGCGCTCGCATCTGCGCAAACATCTAACCACTGTTCTGAACAATATGAATTAATTATTGTAGTATTATAATTTTCGTTATTTAACGAATTCATTCCGCGAAGTGGAGGTTCGTTTATATTAAGGAATGACCAGCACATCCGACAATGTTACCACAAAATTCGTCATTGCACTAAACATATAATTTATATCGGTATTAAGTCTTGCCTATGTCATATTCATGTAAATCTCATCGCATATTTTTCTCTAGGGACAGACTTCAGTAGTAAGCCGCGCGGGTTTGCCAAAAGGATCGAGATTCGTTCGCGAATGTTTGATGCCTGTATTGTAATCGATGGCTCGCTCTCATTCATTTTCAATGACGGGGCCATAGCTGTGCTCGAGATTTTGGAGCAAGATGGTCTCAAAACGGTCGCTATTGACTAAAAAATTCAACTTTCGACTATGAGGTACATCCAGTGCCTTTGCAGAATGGTGCAAATGGGGAAATCAGGAGCCTGCAAGGGTAAGATGCGGAATAACAAATTGTCAAGGGCATGAGATCTTGAACTGCTAATTACGATTTGTTAAAGGCTCAGTGATTTGATGGATTCATTTAAAAATAGATACTTGATTTATACAGATGCAAGTCACACAAACTCACGTACGTGCGTGCATATTGACAGGAACGCTTAAGATCCGACCCAGCTGCTTCTATCAAAAGATCAGGGTTGACTGGTGGGTTTGTATGAAAGTTTGAGCAAGCAGAATTGCTATACAACAAACCTGCTTGCGCTCGTTGGTCAAAATATTCAAGGAAGTAAGAAATCGTGGGACGCAAACATTTCTTATAATATAATGTCGGACAGAACTCTGGCCGGTGGAGAGCTTCATCTATTAGCACATAATGTGCGTTAATGAGAATGTATTTGGTGAAGACCGTAACTTTTGTATTTTACAGCAAAAAATAAACCTACGAATTTCTTTGAAGTGGACGAATTCATGGTCTAACCTTGCTTTGACCCGGGTCAATGTCTGGGTCATTAAGATATATTTCTCTTTCATTAATTTACAAAATTGCCAAACTCTTAAAGTTATTGTTATTAAAGTTAAAATTACTTATTTCGATAGCTCTACAAGAACGCTTTAGTAAATAGGAACCGACCAAATTTTTAAAAACGATCAAATGAATTATGAGATGATAAAAAACTGATCGCTAAGGCATAGAATATATCATAAAAATGAAGAACTTTAGCATAAAGCTTTTTGTACATGTGCGCGTGTCTGTTGATACGTCAGACTTGGAAGAGGTTTATCATGATATGCACCTCATGTTCTAAATGAGGGTAAACCGTAAAACTCGGTTGCTTAGGACGAAGACGACCATATATATACGCAAAGAACTACAAGTATCTAGGATATGTAGTGCAATATAAAAGTATATATTGATAAATGTAACTACACTTCAGATACATGAGCGGACGCAATGAGAACAAGGACCCTGAACTAGGCCCACCTCAGACATAACCATGGTTTCTATACACTAAATCTATTACAACATTATATTATATGAAAAACAACAAGAAAACAACTGTGCGATATCCGAATCGCCTTATTGAACTACTGATTCATAATAATGATATCATCGTATACATATGACAAATTGAAAGATAACTATATAATATACATATATCGAGATCACTCAGAACCCTTCAGTTGTCGGGTTGTGTAAGATTCTTCAGTCTTTGTCGACCGGGACTCCTGCAATCGACGACGGGGATGAAAAATTGCCGATTGTGTATATATGATTAGTACTAATAATTATGACAGATACAATAATATGGGTTGTTTAGGCGCCATGAAAAAGGCCCATGAAGTAGAATAACAAAATAACCGAAGAGTTGAATGCGGAAGGCTACTCTAAGTAACAAACGCGGAGAAGTTCTGTGAAACAGGACCTCATCTCTTGCATACAATCAGTGTTCGTCAAATCTCTTATCAGTTTTCGTCATTAAAACAAGTCGACAGACTCTTTGTTATATTTAACAACAACAATAATAATATAAATGATGATAGCTTAAGTAAAAAGTGAACGAAAGTGATCATAGAAACTAAATTTTCGAAAAACCTGGAATACAAATAAATTGTTTTTATTTTAGTAAATAACACGTAATCATTTCAGATATTACCCATAATTAAAATAACGAATTCAATGTCAATAGATTCCGTTTTTATGCGTTTGGGAGGGTACCGGATAGTATCTTTCAAAATTTTAAATTTCGATATGTCTGAGTTAATACTAAAAAAAGTGCCACATGGATGTAGTTATTTATATCAATCAAAACGACTTATTGCCTGACTTGAAAGTAAATAAAGCTCGAATTTGCCCTGACAATAACGTTACCACGAAGCTGGACAACTAAAAGCATCCATTTGAGAAGCTTTTCAGGTCACTAGGTTGGGAACTGCGGATTTAAAAACGTGGCGGTCAATATCGGGTAACTAGAATTAATTTGTTTGTATTGGGACACTATATATCCATATAATGAGTTGATGTCCATCGAAATATTTACGTACACACAACTTGCGTAGAATGTATGGAGGCGTACCAATTGCTGGGTGATTATAACAAGTCGTTAAGACCTCCCGAATAAGATTTAATGCAGACGTAAAGCCACAGCTTCTATAGAGAACATAATAGTTGGCAAAAAACACTGTCCACCAAAAGTTAACACTGTGTTTTATGGTTGATTGTTGACCAATAAATCGAATACATCGTCTCTCTTGACAAATTATTCTGTGGATGAATAAAACAAATATAAGTTACCAACTTTTTTACGATTGCGACACAAATTTATGGTTTAGTAGAGTGTGTTATATATCATGATATATATGAGAGACAAAGAAAGCATAAAACAGCGAACTCAGCAAAAATCAGTGCGTTGTTTTGGGAATTCTCACATAGAGGAGATATTATTCAATCTGTTCACTCGCAACAAGCCTTCACCAAGACCATGGACTCCCGTTTTTGCCCGAAATAAACCGTCTATATTATTCGCACTTCTCATACAGCTTCCGAAACATTCGAGGAAGATTTTTACGAGGAAAATCGGAAAACCACTAACAGAAATTAGATTTGAAGAACTCGAAAATGTATCAACTTTGAACTAGAAAAGTTTTTTGTACACCGGATCTTTTACATACAGATTGACGGCCAAATAACATGTAATCGTTATTTTTGGAGGCTTCCTACTCCTTTTGCATCTTTTACACTTATTAACCGCCCTGAGCTCTCGCATTTCTTAAATTTTTAGCCTGCTGTCGGTTCAAAATTTATCTTCTTTCCTCTTTTCTTTCTCTCTTTCCTCTTTATTTCTTTATAATTCTCAAGAATTCTGTCTTTGGCGTATTCAATCGACACTTCAAATCTCTACCTACAAATATCGCTAAATACATATTTCTTACAGAATAAATTAGCTACGGATTAAAGAAAAAATATTTTAAAAATGATCGCGTCCTGAATTGGAGATGTAATCGCGGTGAATGAAAGTTATATTGATTAAGTATGACCGTCAAAAATACCACTGACACAGTCGTAAACACAATTCGCAAGAAAAAATCAGGACTTAAGTGCCCCACGCTGTGTATCCTTCGCTTGCGCTTCGCGCTATAAATTTCTGCATAGGTGCCGTGCCTTTACTCGATTCTAGCAATAAGTTAATTTAATTAATGATGACAATGACACAATTACCGTTCGAACAATGAATATTGAATACGCATTTATGTCGATTATTGTATCTCAGCCGCTTTCAACAACGAAAAAGTTTCCACTTGAAACGGTTATTAAATGATGCGTTGTTTATTATTTTTAGTCGCGTTTACCCAATACTCTTAAAGTTTACAATATTGTCCTTCTAGAAAACGGCACCCAGGCGTATATATACATTTTATAGTAACCAAACAAGTGAATATTTCTGTATTAAAGACATAACATCTCTATTACTCTTTTTTTCACAAATATACAAAATGTGTGAGAAAAAATTTTAGTCCGATAGATACTGTCTAATTTTTAAATTTGAGTTTGCGTGCTCAAGATCTTAACAGCAGCGATATTTTTTGTAACGCTGATATATATACAATTACATCAAATTATCCTATTCTAGTGAACAAATTCACTTCATAAGCGAGGTAAAGGCCACGCAGTTACTAAAGGAATGGTTGAACCAATGACGATGCTTGAACCGTTTTCATTAAAGAAATCCGCTTTACGTCTACGAAATTTAATAAGGCATTGCTATGCGCCGCTTAATTCCGTTTTTATATCTAACTGTACGCCGGTACACCCTGTTATAAGGCAGTTAAAGCACGAGTTTCATGTATGCCTTGCCATGCAGATCGATTTAGTGTAATGCCCCTACCCTCTTTTAAGGGAAAATGTAGGTTCAAGTAAGCCCTATTGTCAGCATTCTAGAGCGGCTACTAACCAGCCGGGTTTGAAGCTTGTCTTGAAGCTCAAAGTCTCTTTTTTAAGGTACGTATTGTAACTGCCGGTAGACCTTATTGTCACTTTGCGCCGATTTTGCTTCTGTTCAGCAACAACAACTATTTTGTATTGCCAAATTCTCGCTTAGCTTTCGATGTATTTTTTAACAAACAACGCTAGCAGATAGCAACCTTTACTTATTGTAGAAATGTCCAATCAGTGCATCTCCCTATCATTTAGATAATTTTTCAAAGACGAATCAGTCAAGTGACTAAAATTAGAACGAAGCTACATCCGGATCTGACGTACCAACAAAGCCATTCCCAATTCAAACGACGCGGATGTGGCTGTTTACTGGAAAAGGATAGTTTGCTGTGTGTTCCGCAACTGCGTTACACTCAGTAGAATTAAACATCACGAGATAGCGCATAAAGCAATAAGAGAACGTAGGATGAAAATGAATGCGATTTCCAGCTGTGTATCAATCTATCAGATACGGAAGACTATCGTAATCAACCGCTATGAAAGTCAATAATTTCTCATTAAAAGAAAGTGAATCCATCTAAATTATAGCGGGCTGATGATTATTACTTGGTAACCTTTTTAACTTAGCCGAAAAGCTATGAAGAAATACTTTTTTATCCACAATTCTAGGGTGTGAACTATACTTTTGAGAGTGAAATAAAACGTCGTTCAATTCGCTACGGCGCATCACTAATGGTAGCTGAAACCAGGACCCTGCTGAAAGCATATTCACAGTGGTTTACCTTGCATCTATTTAGTAAAGAAATACAGGTGCTTCTTTCATGGTAACGGCAGCGCCACGTAAAACATTCGTTGTGAAATCAGAGGTTTTATAGGCCATGTCGTATGCGCGAATTCTACAAAAAGCCGGGCCAGTCATATCGCTATCATAAATCAACACCGAACTTCAACTGACTGGTAACAAGCCCTTCATTAGAAGCATAAGATAAATCGCTGCATAACGCCTATTGGCTTACTGCATAGGTAGTATCTGCTTTTTCAAAACGTTTCCTTGTTTGTTTCTCAACTACCTACTTCGCTACGACCTTAAAAGCAGCATCTCTCCTTGACAATTACGTTGTGCAGCGATTAAATTATATTTTTTATTTTGAGGCAGATATTTCATGTCTGAAAAAACTGTGCTCTTCTAGACCTTTTCGCTGAGATCGAACGTGCCGTATTTCATAAAATCTCTGCAAGGACCGTTTGAAGGCGGCTTGTTACATTAAAGATAACATCTTAGACCTTTAAAATGTACCTTGGCCCTGTTAGCCATTTGAGGTTAATGGGACTCGCCGGAATGCACTTCTGAAAGAAAAGGTACAAACTATTGAAAGCCCGTGTGCTACGAAGTAAGCGAAGAGCCCCAGTGGGCACGGGTTCTCATTACGTCTCAACATATCTATTTCTATCAGTCACAGCTCTTTCGCAGAATTATTGAATGAACGTGTTGTTTTGCGGGTGACAAATCTTTATACCAGCAGAGTAAGTAGCTCCGGGAGATTTGCCTAACCGTGGGATCAAATCCAAACGGACCGTGATTTGCGTTTAGTGGGATTGAAAACGTTGTATAAAATTGGAAATGCTTGAGAATAACAAGTCGATTGACAAAAATCTGGATTGGGTGTAGTGGCGTGAAGTTAACGAAGTTATCTAACAGAAAACTCCGATATATAATACAGAGTAATCTTTCTTCGTAATAATAATAGTGCAGGCTCGCACAAAAATCATCATTTAAGTCGTCTTGAAATTCACTATTATTTTTCAAGCCTAACTCCAACTGATTATCATCCTTTCCAATCAGCTGCAATTAGATTCGTAACAGGTGATGTACGATTGAATGAATAATGTGTCAAAGACTGGTTGAACAAGTTCTTCGCCACCAGACGTGCACGTTGCTGGTGGGACAGAATGGTTGAGATACGAAGGATGGTCATAGAGAACGGCAAATATATAATAAACTAATCTGTCATTATAATTATGGTAGAACGACTTGTTTTTATTAGTGACAGAACAAACTTTACAAATACACCAACCTAATGGCTTTCTTTGGATTACATACTAAATGTAGATACAACTCCACGCAACGTACGAAGATCAAGTTTTGTTCGTCACGGCGGTAATATCCAACCCTCTCTGATTGCGCCTCCGAGCCTGCTCCGTACTGTATTACTCGATTAGGAGACCTTTTCTCTCGCGGAGAGGTGAGAGCAAAGAAAAACGCTTCAAGGGCTAAATAGCGACCGATTCAATTCAAACCCAGCTTTTTGGTCAGATTCCGGGTTTCGATATTGCGTGTGCATAGACACCTCCGCAGAGGTATGACAAATGATAGTTATGAAAGGCTATTATATTGCTGAGTTTTCTATTGCTAACGCGTCGCATTGATTTGAGCGGGCAACATCAATGTCTTCCACGTGTTTGTGTTTAAAATTCATTTGTACTATGGAACAGCCGGACTGCAAGTACTTGTTAAACAAATTAGTGTTATCATTGTATGGAAGTTACCGTTCAATGTTTGATTTATTTCAAGTTTAAAAGGGTCTAACTGTAATATCCCTATAAACGCGCGACTATTTAATGTGTGTGTATCTGTATGTGTTTACCTATTTCTACTTATATGTTGAATCGAAATGCTTCAACATAAGGCCTATTCATCATCTCAATAATACAGTCTTAGTTTAACGTCAATAAAAGATTTGTGCAAGCAGCCCATCGAACGACTTGACAAATCAATTACCAACCTTTGCGCTTTTTCAGTCTTGTGTCCTTTAACGGGCACGCCCGTTGTACTTCGACCAGAATCATCGAGGATGGGTCGCCGCCGAAGTAGCCGCAAACCGCCCCCAAAACGAAAACAAATCGAGGCTCTCGCCACTCTATTCAACTGCCCTTTTTGTAATCACGAGAAGTCTTGTGAAGTAAAAATGGACCGAGTGCGGAACACAGGTCGAATTTCGTGCCGAGTTTGCCTTGAGGACTTCCAGACGCAGATTACATATTTATCGGAAGCGATCGATGTGTATGGTGACTGGATAGACGCGTGTGAAACGGCTAACAATTAGTTATCAAGTAAAAGGCAAAAGGGTCACGAAAGCTCCATTATTTACAGCTTATTGCCCTACACCTAAGGTGTCGGGCCAAATTTATGCTAGAGCCGATATGAAGACAAGAGTTGTAGGGTTACATCATCACTAAAAGCAGATAAGATCAATTGCAACTCTCTAATGTTTTGAATATATCGCAATAGTTAAACTGTTTAAGTTACATCATAAAGCATTAGAAGAAAAGGTTTTAGTGAGGTATGGATTTCGAAAATTTGGGAATACGCCACGAAGGGAGGTGTGATGTTCTTACATGGAAAATGTAAATCACATTTCATTGACAAATTTTCAGTGTACATTTTCATCCCATGATAATAAAAATAATAATATTGATAAGCTAGCTAGAATCCTTCTAGCATCCGAATGATATATAGTCGTTGTTCCTACGATTTTCGCATGCGCCTATAGATACACTAATTTTTGCAAATGTATGTAATAATAACAATAAAATATTTAATAAACAAATTGACTTACATATGATATGAAAATACAACAATAATTTCGTAATCGTATGACGTAAATAAGGTAACTTATAGGTTAAAAGTTACGGTGAACTGAGCACGATAAACTGAAAGATCTTAAATGTGTTTTAGTACTGAACAATTATTACACGTGAGCTGGTTTGCAGAACACCAATCTGTCGCACAATGGTAGTTTGCCTAACAATTGTTTACCAATCATGAGGCATTACAGACTACGAGAGACTTTACCGTAACCTGGGTTACTTCATTGTAACTGTAAATAGATGTATTCAGGATTTTACAGCCTTTTTACCTGTTATGGCAAATGATATCTAACGCAGCGCACTCTTCTATATTATATTGGTTACTCTCTATACAAATAAGGAAAGCATGCTTAAAATAGTGAAATATAAGGGTTTCATGATCATAATTTTTCGTATTCAACAAAAGGCACGACTTTTCTGATTGAAATAAGATGAAACCTAAAAGAAAATTTGATTATTTCAAAGGGGCTAAATTTTCTTCCACGCATTGCTCATAAAAGTTATGGCTTACACAAAAATTATCTTAAATAGGGAATTCTTCACTGGATATCAAGCACAAGGTGCCTTGTTCTTTAAATGGGTGAACCATCTTAATAATAAACGAAACGGATAGAAATCATCAATATGCAATAATATATTAGTCAATCAATAATATATATTATCCACTTAACGAGAGTTTTTACATAAATAGAATATGATAACAAAAAAATTGCCGAGATGTACAGAATGATCAGTCACTCGGTTTGTTCTATTCATCTCGAGAGCAGTGCAGTTTACGAAAGAAGTGTTACAACAATTTCTCATCATGCTCACCTACCGCGTTTTTTTTTTCAAGAAGTACTACCATTTCTGACATTCTTCTTTCCCGCTATTTGTCATAAACTTTTTAAATAAATCCTTTGAATTTGAAGAGAAATAATCGCACATTTTTTCTATAAGTGACATCGCATGAGTTCTATTAGCTTTTTTTTTTACATATTTTGAGTATATATTAGTCATTTCAATCAGCCAAGCATGGCAATAAATTCCTAGATATTTATTAGCTTTCATTATTTCATAATTCTTTTCTATTATTGAAATTTTATTCGCGTCGATCATTATTTACGTCCCATAAAACCATGTTATAATGACTTCCACTAAATTCATAGAATATTCCTGAAAATTTTGGAAAAAGATTAAAAATTTACATATACATATATAAATCTTGAGAAAATCATAATACAATTATTAAAATTTAAATCCTTGAATCGACAGAGAAAACGTATGAGATTACTTTTTATTTATTTAAGAGATCTCTATGTATATATAAGAGAACATATATGAAGTTTCAGAGCCAATTACATTACTAACGGAGCTTACCGGGCAAATCATGTTTTTATACCTTTCCGTAACTTTTACAGTTATAGATATACCTGAGACCAACTTTTATAATCACCCCGTTAATACAAAATTTGAAATAGAATACATTTTTCAAATTTCGAAAAGTGTGGAACAGTAGACCCTAGCTGTAGAGGTCCCACTGAATACGGGCTCATTCATTAAGAGCGTATTTCATCTTACATGCAGCTGCAAATTATCGAAGCGAATTATATTTTCGTACCATGTATATGAGTACATCTGTCGCGAGCGGTTTTACTAACAGCTGTATAGCTCAATATTCATCACAAATGCTTGAGAATAAATAAAAGACTCAGAAAAGTTGAGTTCAAGTTCCACCAGCTACACAGACGTATGACCTTTATTGGCATATCCATCAGGGCTCTTTAGGCAACTCTTACGATGGCTAATTAGCAAAAGAAATAAACGTGCAAAAAAAGGAGCATACTATCTTTAATTTGAGCGTATTCATAGTTTCAACTTTTCTTTTTGTAAATTGTATCGACCTTTGAGACATCGTAATATAAACATTGTTACGTCGAGTGCAGGGCTAAAAATAAAAAAACAGATTTGTATTCTTCCAAAAATTTTAATCATGCAGTAATAAGTACGAAGCTCAGACTGAACATATGGATAATTTCGAGCTACCTGCGTAAACTTAATCAAATGAACCGATAAATAGTTATAGATTCCTCTGATAGGTGGGTTCTTTTGTAGTCAACTAGCAACTACACTTCTAGATATAATTTTTGCGCATGTTCAATAACTATGCTATCATCAACTTACACTACTAATAGTATAATTGCAACTTCATGTTATGATTTCTTCCGTACCGATGAGTTCCATGTCACCACGTTTCCTAGTGTGTTTTTTTCTTAATTGTTTATCCCCTTGTTTACAGCTACGGTATCAACATACGATGTAGTTAAAATGTAATCCTCTTATGAGGCATTTCGCTTTTCTTTGTTTCCGCATATGGAAAACCGGATCATGCTTAAGGAATACCTCACAGGACTTTACATGCAAGTAATCTTGTCTTGTGTGGTCACAGATTGGTCCAACTGTTTGTACGGTTTGCTAACCTACGAATGCCTCAGTTAATCACTCTGAATACATCTTAGCCTTCTTGGCGAGCATGTCAATTCTACATTGATAAGGTATGTGTTTACTCGCATATTACAGATTCATATATTGCATAATTTATATACATAGTTTTCAACGAAGCCCCCACGGCCCGTTGTAGAAGAGCTAAAGGCTGCCACCTACAAAAGTGCTATGTGGCTCAATCGTATATATTTCATTGTTATTGGTGGTCCTACTAAAGCAGCTTCTGGCAAAACAAATTGACCAAATCCACTTATTCTGCCCGATGCTACGTGGAGGATCTTGGTGCTACTAGTGTTGCTGGGTCTTTGTTGACCTTGTGTTTTACAGCTTCGGCGTATGTGTATTATCGATAAAAAAAGACCCAGAGCAAATTTTTCTCCACGGACATAGACGAACCGGTTGTGTTTGGTCAGGATCTAGGTGCTTGATGCAGTTGTTAATTAGACAAAGACTCGCATGATGTTTAGCAGTGGACGATCTGACGTCTTTTTTAAATTAATTTCTACCATGTTGAGTAGTCATTATCGCTGCTTCCAAATGAAATGAAGAAGCCGAAAATCGTTCCGTACACTATGACGTTAGCGAATAACGTCAAGCCACATGCTGGCCACTGTACCTGTTATCGAAAACAATAGAGAACGGAACCGCATAACCATATTAAAGGTGACTCACCTCTAATCCTGTATTCAAATTCACAGGAACTGCATATTAAGCCAACATAATTAAGTGGCACTGGGTCAAAGCGCCGATTTATCGCTCCAGTCTATACATCTGCATAAGGGGTCAGTTAGTTGCTAATAAATTTTTCTAAAAACACTCAATCGTCACGTTGCCAGTCACTAAGATTCACTTTGTCATACATTAGATCCCAAAAAAGGACTGCTCAAGAGAATCCAAGGATGAAGCGATTTAAGTCGTAGGAACAACGTGGGACTTGAATCAGATGAAACGGGCTCCAAAGACTTTAACAAAATGCATTTGCACAAAATCTAGGGAAGATGAAAGCTACTGCAAACAGGTGGCCCCAGGAATAGGCTTGCGTGTCACTCAAAAAAAATTAAACGAGAAGAGGAGATCAGCTGATTTAAAGAAATATTCAGTGTCAATGTGCAAACAATAAGAATAGCATTATTAGTTTCAATTTAATACTTACGAGTACTGCGCCCTCTGCAGAACGTGACCTCGCAAGAGTTACAGGAAGGGCAAATGCAGAAATGACGATGAGGGCTGTGAGGAACAAAGCAACCTCTTCACGAGGATTTGATGAACTCATCAATTCCCGTCCGTTCCGAGCAATGAGTAACAATGGCACGGTTGCTAGATACCAGATGACGTTGATGAGAGGATACCACGTCCTTTATAAATTTTCATTTGCCAATAAGAAAAGATCGAGCCAAGTTAGAACATATATAGTACATATATGCATTGTACTGGATTTGCTCTAACTTGTGCTTGACGTATGTATGTATATATATACATATATACGTCAAGCTTTATATACGTACGTATATAACGATCGAAATATTGCTTTACATCTAAACGTACAGGAGTAAAATTTACAAGGCGAATATCATGTAAATAAATCATGGGAATGAGTTAAATGCACCCAGTAATTGAGCTATAACACACAAGATATCTTGGGCACGGTCGCCAGACAAAAGATTGTTTTTCTTCTTCGTTTGCTTCTCCCGTAATGATATGAATCAGTCAGAAGACGAATACACAATCGGACTCCTAATGGGGGTTGTATCTTGTACATTTGGGTTAGATCATTGTTTGTCTATTTTTCATTATCGAATTTATCTCATGAACCTTTCATTTACCCGAATTCAGGAAGGGCGCAGGCGAGGATGAGCATCGTCATGCCCACGGAGCCTGTGAAAGCCAATGCTACCAGTCTGAAATGATAAGAAGGTAAGGATGCGGAAAAATTAAGGAAATTGAACGCGTTTTTTCACTTATTACGTAAAAATAGAATATCAATAATAATAGAATCAAATATTACTACTAATATTGGAAGCACCGCTTTCTCTAAAATGGTAACGATGAAACATAGAGACACGCAAAAAGGTAATTTTTTATGCTGTACTTTTAGCTTTTTTCATATTGTCTTTTCCCACGGCTTTGTCTTGTTTATAAATAAAGTATCTGCATCAAAAGAAAAGATTCTGAGAATATCTTAGAAAAAGTCATCATGAATTATCATTATTTATTATTTTGTTGTTTACTTGTTATCGTTTAATTACCGAATTGATAAACTTCCTTTATTAAATATTTTGTTATATACATCATTTTTGCATGTCTACTTTATGATGAAATCAAAACAATGTTACCTAGAATACGAATTTTACATTCTTACTTAAGGCACCCTACATATATGACGTGGTTCAAGCTAAATCTTATTTACTCTGGACAACATATGTCATGAATTTCGATATCCAGCAGGAAAACTTCAATGACGTAAACATTTTGAGTCTTTTAATTGACTTTACTACATCGGACCATATCAGTGTGTGATAAGAAAAACGAACGAATTTAAAAAGTTATAAGCAATAATGTGATAAGCAAATAATGATGCGGTCATGTTAGCACAGTAATATTGGAAAACATTTTTATAAATAGACCAATGTAAGAATCAACTAACATGTCCTTAAGCCCAACGTGTGTTAGTAATAAGTTCTACAGGGCAGTACCAGCTGGGAATTAATACAAGAGAGCCGCAACATAGGTTTGTGATCTTTGGCTGACCGCTAGTCTTGAACGTCTCAGAGCTTCCGGCTCTGGAGTTTAAAAAGTATTACGAAAGCCACAAAATGCGCCTAGAGATATAAATAATGATCTAAAAACGAAAGGTTATGTAGGTTTGGTAAAATGCCAATATCCGAACGAGGTCTAAAGACGCAAAGCATCTAATTTCTCTGCCAAATACTTGGAACTGCTTTATCATATTGACTGGCTAAACATAGTATATTTTGAACGGGAAACTTGCCAGGGTAATCGCTTAAGTTCATTATTATTATTATTGTGGACTGCAAATTGATAAAGACCATTCTTCAAAAAAAAACACCTGCGCGTTACTCTCGTTGTGCAGTAAAATATACTTCAGTAATTCACAAGTTTTTGCGGGCATGAGAAATACCCCAGCACCATTTAAATGTGACCACACAGTGTCATATTACGGTAGTCTTTCCTGATATTACCCAGATATATGCTAAAATATCTCTACTGATAATGTCAAATCCGTAAAGCTATCTCGACTCATTGTCGGATTTAAAATCAGAAAAGCTTTAGTCAAAAAAAAGTCACTGCAGAGATAATAAGCTGAGGTAAGTAAATTAGTCGGATAAAGCTGTCGCTCTTTGTTTCAGTTAATAGACCAAAAGTACTTAAATGTATAAAATATCTTTTTAACATTTCAGCAGATTAATAGCACGGTCGAATCGAATGACATAAATTAACACGCAAAACGAATACAGTAAAGGTACTGGAAATGAAAAACGCACAGCAAAAAAGATTGTTGATGTTAATTTCACATTTATTTTGGCTATAGCGACTATAGGAAGAGAATCGGAGATTGCAATTACATCAATAAAAAGACTGATCTAGCACTTTATTCACAGAAATATGTACGAAATTTAAACGAATTCTAAGTAAACTGGCTGCCGGTGAAGACAACCGAGTGTTGTTTAAGCAAACTAGGATCCAAAGTATACCCAAAATTCAAAGCTCTTGTTGTCAAGAGTAACAATAATTTGTGCTTAAAGAGGTTCTTATGTATTCATGCATTTAACAATAGTTTCCAATCAAATAATCTGTTACAAGGTCAAATAGAGTATTCTGAGCATTGTTTGATAGTTTAGAGAACTCTGTATATTGACAAACGTTCTTTTCAGTTATTAATTAAAATTAAAATAAATACAAGAAAGTCAATGCAAAAACAAAAGCAAGAAATAACTCGCGGTTGCTTCATCTTCAGTGGTTACTGTTAGATTTCAAAAGAAAGAAATCATTGAATAAATTCATGAACATTCCATCTACGATATGTTTATGAAATGTGCGTTAAAGGATTTACACATGTAAAATGATGGATACAAACCCCCCTACAACGCTGCAAACCTCTAAACGACTATGATTTATACGAAGTGTCAGCAAATTCTTCTCAACATACAATGCTCGCCTGCTTGACAAGAAATGTTCACGGCATTCACGTAGATAACGCCAATCAATATCACTCGCTTTTCTTATTGCCATTACAGTGAAGGACTTACGCTATATATTTGGGGTGGCCGATCATATCGGAGCGAATTGTTGCAGACGGTGTCCGTTGAGCATCAATCACATGATGTTAGGTGAGCGCCGATCATACCAAACCGCAAAAGACGTACAGCGCCCCAAAGATAAACAGATAGGCAAATAATATGTCACCAAAACAGAATCGTACAGTATTGGAACCACCTTAACGCAATCAGCGTCATTGATGATTTATCGTTATATTGTTCCACATTTATACACTGTCACTGAAGGAGGTTTCTACAAATAACAACACGAATACCCTCTGTGAGTTAAACAGTCAGCTCTGAGGACAATATAGTGGAGGTTTCATTAACACTTATTTTTACTATGATTTTTTTCTTTGTCTAACTCACAGATACTTTTGACTTGCTTCAAGGAATTAACCTTATGTTTTGTTTTTGCAGCCCAGTTATACCAACTATCTCCCAATCGATAGTGACAGTATCTACTAACTGGCTAGATGGTCTTGCTAATGCGGTCTTTAAGACACATAGTTTAGTTTTAGAAAGTACACGAAAGTAACCACTTACTACCATATTGTTACACATTTGTGTAAGACCGTAATGTTTTCTCCGGTGTAGAGTCTATGGCGGAAAAATTATCGCATCACGTATAAAAACGAAAACTATATCTCTATTGAGTCATTACGATTACCTTTTAATCCGGCCATCTTCGTTCGCGTCTGTGTGTTATTGTTTACACAGTAAACTGGATGACGGGTCGAACGGACCGCCAGAATGGTTCCGCAAGCAGACCGTATTACGATGCTTAACTTGAATCCAGTCCAGTCATTGTATCCTTCCCCATTAGGGAGAGAGTCGCTTACTGGTTTGGGTGACACCACCAGAAAGTACCACTACATTGATAAAAATGTTGACATAGCAACAATTACCGATGCGAAAATAACAGGACGCAAATGTCGCAAAATTGATCTTCAAGTTTGGGTTTAGGTTCAGTAAGTCGTTTCAGCTGTTTGAATAGTAGACAATCAAACACACCACTTAGGTTTATAATTACACTTAAACAACTTTTTTCGTCCAGAATTTTTATGTACTTTGAAAATTTCTTTGTGAAAAAATTATTACTCACATCAATCTGGCCGTACAGTTCAGTGTGGCAATAAACCGCTTTAATTATTTCCTTCTAGCCATTCCCCATTATATCCTGAATCATTCCAGTCGTCAATCGATAGCACTTTCAAATTTTGCGCTCAAAATTTTCTTAGACATTTCGTTCGCCCGCGAAAAGACCGACAAAGGCAGACGACGAGAGTTTTGGTAAAACAGGTCTTCTTGAGCTCCGTGTTCGCCATCTCGTGGTTCATACATTGTGTGTACGCGGGTGCCGTCTGGATTGAAATTACGCTTGTGGTGCCGCCTGGCAACCCTGTGGCCGCCAGTAGCTTGGTTACTATTTCGCGAATCCGCCGCTGTTGTAGACGTCGTGGCAGCCGTCTCTGGTCAGCCGCTCGAGCACTCACGGATTCGAGCGTTTTTTTTTCAAATCGTCGTCTGAGTTCTCATCAGATTTTTTCTTGTCATCACACAAACCCGTCCCTCAATGGCGGACAAGAAGCCCAAGTAAGTGACCTTTAATACACAGTGAGTGCAGCATTTTTGTGATGGGAACAAATTTTCCGATTCGCTGTGTAGCTGTCGGATTTCGGCAGTTGCATCACGACAGGCTGGTAAGCCTATAGGAGAAACCGGCTGACTGCTCGAACGACCATGGTTCGCTATAGCGGTCTGCTGATTTCGGCAAGTCATCCTGCGTTATCGTTTCTATGACGCAATGGAAATGCGCCGACCAATTAGCCTTTTCCAAATTTCGATGGCTACGTATTCATGCCATTTTTCTAGTTGTCGAGCGCGATTGGTGTGTGGAAAAAATTTGTCATTCATTACTTAGCGATCTGTGTCCTCTAAACGAATTTATGTGATCTTTTATTTAGGGGAATCAAGGTATTGGCTAAAAAAAAAGAAAGCCATGTGAAAAGGACGTAAGTGTTTTACTTTTCTTTATATTTTACACATTACATACTAACCATGTAGGTGCAACAACAAGTAAAGCTTTCCCGGGAAGCCCAAGGGGCAAGATGATTATGTCAAGTGAATTTTGTGTATCTATCTGAATAATAAAGTTGCAGAGTCAGCGTTTATCTAAGCTTTTCCATAGCGCACGTATCGTTCAGTTTTTATTGTAAGATATACTTTCGCTTCCAACGTATATGAAAGGTCGTAACGTTCTGTGCACATTGACTTGTGCACGAATATAAATTATTTCCCTGGATTCCTGCTTTTTACTCTGGTTATGTAATATTTGTCCAAGATTAATCGACAGAAAAGTATTTAGGGTCGTTCCTTTGTTAGGACAGACCGAAGGCTCAACAGCTTCACCTAGCGCCGTTACCTTCCTTATATTGTGTCAAAATAAACCTATTACGTTGGTTGACAGATTAGGGGCATCAGCTTTACGCAGCAGGCCTCGTCCAATAGGCCGAAACTAAGCCGAACTATACTTTTTTCTGTTGTTTACATGAAGCTAACTAATACTATAATTAACGTACGTAGCTATTCTATGAAATTATTATAATGATAGATCAGTGCTATCGTTGTTTCCGTCGCAATATTGAAATACAAATTAGAGTGTCAGTCATACTAAAAAAAAAACGATTAGGATTTTTAGGTTTTTTCGAAAATGCTTTGGAAAAAAATATGTAATTTAGTCCCAATTTTAAGTATTATAATGAGATTGTGTGCGGTTCAAGGACTTGCCAAGCTCGATGTGAACTACGGGCCAACTGCCCTGTGGACCATTTGAAGTGGCTTTACGTTAAAGAGGCTGTACTTTATGACGCAGAATTTTAGTAAAGCTCGATTGTCTTTCGTGATATACAGCGTGTGCAGCTGTGTGCAGACTGGATTAGATCAAACATTGTTTTTCTCAGTAATATGCAAAGGGTTGCAGGTAGTGGCTCGAGTCACCGAAGCGCGTGGTTTCAGTGTGAGTTTCTACAGTGTGAAGCAAACAATTTAAACGGGAGGCTTCATTGCAATCAAATCTTTAGCCCTGAGCCTTCTAAAAAAATTTGGAATTACTCATTAACTGAGCTACTTATGATTCTTCAAGAATCAATTTTGAGTAGCTATTAGAATCGAGATGTTTTCGTCTGCTAGGGCAGCCACGCTGGCGCAAGATAAATCATGGTAAACTTCCAACACAGCGGGAAAGGCGAGCATTTGAGAAGGATCACTGTAAAAAGAATGAACTTGCTGAAGTGCAAAAATACTCGGATGATATTGAGGATGTATTGAGGATACAGTGACGTCGCTAATACACCTACAGGGGTTGGTTTTTTTATCCATAGGATTAATAGCACCATTACTCCGTAAAGCCCGGACCCTAATCCAATAGCGAACGGCGGAGATTTATGATTCTAGTGCACCAAACATGCCACACGCTTAGAAACGAACTGGCTAGAATGACCCTCACTGCAAAAATATGCACAATTTATTATTATTAAATATAGTTTATCATTGTCTATATTATCTTCATTTGTTATAACCATTTATTCATTCGCAATGATCTCGCTTTCCGTGGCAAATACAAATGCTGTATTTATGCCACATTACATTGGCTAAGGACATTTGCGTTGCCGTTTTAAACATTTCGTATTTTTATTGAGGTCTAGATTATTATGCTTTTGTAGTTACCGCTACTCTGTCGATCGTAGATTACTGCGATTCCAATAATATCGGCCCAAATTCTAGATCAGGTTACGCAAACGATATACGCGATGTTCATGGTCTGAATCACGGTTTAGCCCAAGGTACTGTTTGATTTTACATTTACACACAAAAATTACACATAAGTTTCTGTTTAAAGAGGAGTTCAGCTATCGTATGTTTTAGTTTCTTGTTTTGTATGCATTGTCATATTTTTCATATCTTAAATTGAATTTAATCAATATTATAAACGGCAGACAACGCACAGAAGTCAGTGTAATATGTCTACATCGTGTAAACAATCTACAGAGCACAGTTGCTTAACGTTAATACGTACGTCACTCTTTCGCATGAAACAGTTACATACGAAAGTGCTTTGATGCAGCTACCCTTTTTGAATTTTCTAACATGTTTGCTTGTGGTTCTCTGTTATAGTCCAGACGATCTGTCCACCGCTATTCTGAAGACCAAGGACAAGCCTAATCGTTTGCTTGTGGACGAAGGCGTCGGAGATGACAACTCCGTTGTGCATCTTTCGCAGTCCAAAATGGACGAACTCAACCTCTTCAGAGGTGACACTGTTCTCCTCAAGGTATGTATTCACTATGTCACACTAAATTTCACGATACTGTTCCTTCATCAAAGTGTTTAATTCGTATAATAGGTTGTTATAAGACGAACTTTCTTCGGTAGTCATCATAGCGATATCAATTCGTATGAAATTGTATGGGCTAACTGTAGTAAAGTTTCTAGATAATCGTAAATATTTGTACGTCTCTTCCATGCCAGTGGACGTACGAGATACTAAGGCCCGGCACGATGTTATAGCTTTTGCCAAACGTGTTCGCTTCGCGTTTACATAACACGAGTCGAATCTTTAATTAACTAAAATCGAATTTGCTTATGTTGTTACTACAGGGACGGAAACGACGTGAAACAGTCGCAATTGTCATTTCGGATGATAGCTGCCCGAACGAAAAGATTCATATGAATCGATGTGTTCGCAATAATCTGCGCGTTCGTCTCGGCGACGTGATAACGGTTCACTCCTGTCCGGACATCAAGTATGGTAAACGTATACACGTACTGCCAATCGACGATACCGTGGAAGGTCTTACTGGCAGTCTATTCGATGTCTACCTTAAGCCCTATTTTCTCGAAGCGTATCGCCCTATCCACAAAGGAGACTTGTTTCTTGTCCGTGGCGGTATGCGTGCTGTCGAATTCAAAGTCGTTGAGACAGATCCAGCTGGCTATTGTATTGTCGCGCCGGATACAGTCATACATTGTGAAGGTGATCCGATCAAGCGTGAGGAAGAGGAGGAAAGTCTAAATGAAATCGGCTACGACGATATAGGTGGATGCCGCAAACAGCTTGCGTTAATTAAAGAAATGGTCGAACTGCCTCTGCGTCATCCTTCGCTGTTCAAGGCGATCGGTGTCAAACCTCCACGAGGCATCCTGTTGTACGGACCGCCAGGAACTGGTAAAACGCTGATTGCGCGTGCAGTAGCTAACGAAACTGGCGCGTTTTTCTTTTTGATTAATGGACCAGAGATTATGTCGAAATTGGCAGGGGAGTCTGAATCTAATCTCCGCAAGGCGTTTGAGGAAGCTGAAAAGAACGCTCCGGCTATCATTTTCATCGACGAAATTGACGCCATCGCTCCTAAACGAGAGAAGACGCACGGTGAGGTCGAGCGCCGAATCGTGTCGCAACTCCTCACGCTGATGGACGGCTTGAAACAACGAGCTCATGTGATCGTCATGGCGGCTACTAACAGACCAAACTCAATCGATCCGGCACTTCGTCGTTTTGGCCGTTTTGATCGAGAGGTCGATATTGGTATTCCGGATGCCACCGGACGTCTTGAAGTGCTTCGTATTCACACAAAGAACATGCGGCTGGCCGACGATGTCGACCTTGAGAAGATCGCGGCGGAGACGCATGGTTTTGTAGGCGCGGATTTGGCTGCGTTATGCTCTGAGGCGGCGTTGCAACAGATTCGGGAGAAGATGGATCTTATCGATCTCGAAGATGATCAAATTGATGCGGAGGTACTGAACTCCCTGGCCGTGTCCATGGACAACTTCCGCTGGGCCATGGGCAAATCGTCGCCATCGGCTCTACGCGAGACCGTTGTGGAGGTGCCGAACGTCACCTGGGCCGATATTGGTGGTCTGGAGGGTGTTAAACAAGAATTGCAAGAGATGATTCAGTACCCGGTAGAGCATCCCGACAAGTTTCTCAAGTTCGGTATGTCCCCATCAAAGGGTGTACTGTTTTATGGCCCGCCAGGTTGCGGTAAGACATTGCTGGCAAAGGCGATTGCCAACGAATGCCAAGCCAACTTCATATCGATCAAGGGACCCGAACTCCTGTCCATGTGGTTTGGTGAGTCAGAATCAAATGTTAGAGATATCTTCGACAAGGCTCGTGCAGCTGCTCCTTGTGTGTTATTCTTCGATGAATTGGATTCAATCGCAAAATCGCGTGGAGCTTCTGTAGGTGATGCCGGTGGTGCAGCCGACCGAGTCATTAACCAAATCCTTACAGAAATGGATGGTATGGGCACCAAAAAAAATGTGTTTATCATTGGCGCTACTAACCGGCCCGATATTATTGATCCCGCTATCCTCCGTCCGGGCCGTCTCGATCAGCTAATCTATATTCCGCTACCTGACGAGAAGTCCCGCATGCAAGTGTTCAAGGCGTCTTTGCGTAAGTCACCGGTCGCCAAAGACGTCGACCTCAACTTTTTGTCAAAAATCACAGCTGGTTTCTCTGGAGCCGACATTACCGAAATTTGCCAACGGGCAGCAAAGATGGCTATCCGCGAATGCATCGAAAAGGAAATCCGACGTGAAAAAGTACGTGATAATTGTTTCATTACGATATTTATAGCTTTACGATATTTATAGCTCACAGACATAAGGTTGCTGTGTGGGTGCGATTTTTAGTTGGTCGAACTAGACAAGCAAACTGAACGGTAACATTTCCCATAACAAAAATAAGGCGAAGTAGTAAAAGAGCACACGGCAACTGGAAAGGTGCTTCTTTTTAGTAGTATTGAATCCGTCTTTATACCATTCCTTTAGATATACGATTAAGCATGGCATAAGACGCTTTCTCAGGAGCAGCGCATGCTAGTTTGCTCCCTGACTATGTTAATTTTTCGTTTCCCGTTTTTTTGTATCGCCATTGCCCTGACGATAAAGGAGCGTGCAGCTGCTGGCAGTGCCAATGCCATGGAAATGGACGACGACCCTGTGCCGGAAATACGAAAAGACCACTTTGAGGAATCGATGAAGTTCGCCCGGAAGTCAGTCAATGAGAATGATGTGCGCAAATACGAGATGTTCGCGCAAACGCTCCAGCAATCGCGCGGTTTTGGAAACAACTTCCGTTTCCCTCCGAGCACCACGCCAGGAGCGGCAGCAGGCGGTGGTCAACCTAATCAGGAAGAAGACGATGACCTGTACAATTAAGAAAGCACAGTCCATGAAACATGGGAGTTTTTTGGGAGTTATAATATAAGGCGTAGAAGTATCGTACGGAAGGAAGTCGACGACGATGATGAAGTAGCACGATACAGCGAAAAGCAGACGATAAATATTATATAAAAAGCAAAGAAATGATAATAAAAATAAATGCGCTGACAGGTAACGCGCTCATGGCGTTCGGACAGCCACGGATAAGATAGGTAGAGAGAAATGTGTTTCGCTTCTACCATTTTACGAATGGTGTGTTGATGGTAGAGGATGACGAAGATACAAGTAACGTACTGATTAAATACGAAGAAACGTAATAATAATAAAAATAATAGTAATAAATTAATAAAATGAATAAACGATGAAAAGGTTACGAAAATTATGGAAACTCACAAATAGTAATATAGTGTGCGCTGTTATTTTCAGTAGTCATGTTCAAAAACGGCCCCGTGCAAGGGACAGATAATGACCTATAATAAATATGAAAAATCTCGCCAGGCACTAAAAATTAGCGTAACACTCAGAGAGCTATAAGGTACGACGAAAAATAAGCGTTCATTCGTTTGATTATACATCGGTATTGCTGAGGTTCCAAGGAGCAAACTAAAGTCTTTTAAAAAACTAAAATCTTTTATCCACACAAATTGTGAAGTTAGTTTTTTTTCAAGGTATTGGAAGATAAGAAATCATTGATAGTTAGATATATTCATATATCGACATGATATATATATGAAGATTATTGCGGTTCCGTTATGAGTTCTCCTTGTTTAAGACAAGAAGTAATGACAACGTGTCTCTATAGGGATTTTTTATATAACTATATCAAGAAGTTTAGTAAGTTACTCTAAAAAAGTAGATGTTTTATATAATCTATATCAGGAAATTTAGTATTATTTACCTTAAATTTTTATGATAAGAATCGAATGTTCTTAGAGGTTCTGTGAACGAAAGCTTGTGAGTGAAAAATGCATCTGAGGTGATTCAGTATTAGTGCGATTTTTCGAATGATTCTAGGAGAGATTTTATTGTAAGAAATAACAAAGTAATTTAAATGGTGCAAGGCCGCTTCGCAACGGATAGAACTCCGACGTTGCATATTATTGAACGTTCGCGTTTAATGTTGCTTTTCGGTTAAATTCTTCGGATAAAAACACCTAAGGTGTTGAGTCGATCGCATAACGTCAATTTTGGTAACTTTAACTCTTCGAACGACTTGAGTTACTAGCAACTGAGTCATGGAAATTCTCTAGAAGACATGTGGTGCTGTTGTTCCTACTAATGGCGTATATAGTTAGTCAGAAAAATCAGTCGTTGAAAATAAGCGGAAGTCAATTAGCCTCATTTCTTTGATCTGCTGTGGTGAATTGCAGGGTTTCTTGCAACCGACACCATAAACCCAAAACCAAACGGGCTATTGGAAATATGTTGAAATGTCGGATAAATTTATCTCATGTCTGTTAGTAATCATTTGGGTAAATATGGTTACGTAAATACAATGGCATCCGCTGTTTGCATTGTGAAGTACCTAAAAGTGGAGTACCAGGACCACTTAAATTCTATGCTTGCGTTATTCTATCTACTACTCGGTCTGCTAGGGTTTGTTTTTGTGGATGGCCGAAAACTTATTCAGTAACTATCTGCCAGAAAATAGAGCCCCCTAAAGAGAGAAGTTTTCTTTTTTTCTATAGGCTGTAATATGTTAACTTGATTGGCCATTACTAAACGGTAGTAATTCAGTATTCCCATTACCCTTCTGTGAAAACAACGTCCATTCAGCGTTCACAAGCGCCGCTGTCGTTCGCACGGATTTATCATGAAATGTACAAATCTATATTTCTGTACAGGTTGTATATAGCTTAGAAAGATGTGCTCAACGCGTGTTTTATAGCAAAGCCCGTGAATTGCTCTCTAGTAGCTATTAAAATCCTTCTAAAATTAGTGAAATCAACCTCCAAAAATAATAAGATGGACAGTTAGTAATAATAGTCTTAAATAACACATTTCGTTACTTTCAGCTCTACAATATAGAAACCCCTCAAATATACAACAAGTTATTTACATCCAGATTGCTGTTCAAAGGTATATCATACTTCCGGACACAAGTTCAGATGCAGAGGATCACATAAAACAATATTCGCCGCTGGCATTGCGGAAACTGCCAAAAGAAGCGATCTTCGTTTACGTTAATTGTTTCTAAGAATAGTGGTGACAACGATTTGCGAACCTGATCTAATGGAGGGTGTGCCAAAGTACCCTAACGTCACTCAGATATCCTTAATAATAGGTAAGTGCGTCCATTTGAAAAACAAACAAAGCGAACCGGAATTCTTCAAAGACGAGTAAATGAATAACAGCGTTATGCACGATATTAAAAGACGAAGGTGTAAAACTTTGGAACTGCTACGAAGCTTCAAATCTCTGGCTAACTCAGCTCTCCTCTAAAGCGAATTTCAGGGAAGGCTGGCTTTGGGGAGTTTATGCCAAAACAAAACTGATTTTTTACTTCTTCCTTTCTTAGATCATTTTATCCCGCAGTTTTCAATGGATTACTTAGCATGAAGGAATAATAGGCCGTAAGACCTGATCAAGTTTTCTATCTGGCATGTAGAAAAGCTTCCTTTGAACTTAATTTGAGATAAATACCTATAGAAATTTCAGGAAATACTTACCCTTACAAAAATTTTCAGTAATTTTTAACTTACTTAGAGCCTTTCGCAACTCCCAGAAATAAACATTTTTAAATATAAAACCAGTTATCGTTGATTCATTAAATGATCTTTGGTTTCCGATTTGCGAAAGCGAATCATTCACCGTAAACTAAGCAAGCTCCTCTGAAGTCATACTTAATCTCATTCTGTTTAGGTGAAATCCGCTCCTAACCTCTGCTCTTAGCCTGACCCTCAAGACCGCCTAGTAAAGCTCGTTATTAATAATGACGGGATTGTAAGTGCATATTCTATCGTTATGCATACAATAATTCACTGTCCTACAATATACGATAATGACCATGTTACGCGCTTGAATTTCAAGACGGATTCACACGCTTATCGGCAAATAAATCAGGCACAAATTTCTTACCTCGGATTTTATATTAAACAGTGTTGATGTTGCGCCAGTAACCTTAACAAGCTTGTTAACGTTAAATATTAACAAACTTGATAATGTTATTGATTAGTTTACTAAAAACTGGTAGGTTGAGATCTTGACTTCCAATGTAAGCGGAGGAATTTATCGACATTGTATGTTTACAGCTTCTCAGTGCAGCGTATTCTGGGGGATTTTCGAGTGAACATCTTAACAATAACAGCGTGCAAAAAGTAACTGTTTTCGTCTAGGTGTATTGATTTTTTCGTAGTATCATCATACTTATTAACACATTGTTGGCTTATGAGAACAGAAAGGTTCTGGAAAATTAGTGGAAAATTAGAAAAATATGTGACGATAGGGTAAATCTAAACTGAAGGTAAATGATGAGTCGGTTCTTTAAGGCGGGCAAGCTCTGGAATAGGATAAGGCCATATCCAAAATCGGGACGGGAATTGGGAAATAATTGTGCGGGAATGGTAAACACGAAATATGTGAAAGTCATTATAATAGTTTAGAGGTTGTAAAAATGTTGAATTCCAAGAAAACAGTAGCTGGCTTACAAGAAATAGCGCTAACAGCAAAAGGTGATGTAAGAAGTAGAAAGCCTTTCAGCTGACTTTTATGACCATTGATTTTACAGAACTTATAACAGAGCACAGAGTACGAAGGATTGATAACATTTTCACATGTATTTCGTTTAATATCTAATGCTTGGACTACTGAATGATACTCAATTTGATGTTTGAATTTTAGTACTACTTCTGGAAAGCTGATATCTAAGGTACACATTTGAACCTTGCAGGTGCTATTTTAATAACAACATCCACCACATGCACTATCGTGGCGTATACGTATACATACGTTATTGTTGAACCCAGAAGTAGCTACAACCAGATGTAACCGCCATATCTTGGGTGCAATTTTTTTCTAAACTACACACTAATCGTCTTTGTTATCCAAAAATAAAAATACATTTATTTGTACGACTGTCTATCTAGCATTTTTTCGTTCTTTTATTACAATGGCCCATTTTTTAATTCTCCCGCCAAACAGGCTCATCGTTTGATGCCCTCACCAATTCCCTTTCCTTCAGCACAGCTGTGCGCTAGTCAGCCGATCAGAATCAACTGAGCAGCCACCAACTAGTTAATCAAATCGACAGTGGGGAGCTCCTTGATCATCCCTTAAACTCGTTTTTGTTGAGTTATTCAACGACCTTCCTGCCCTTTACCCCACACATCCACCATTTGTGGAGACGGTAACCCGCTGCTGACTGTTGCCTGCTCAATCTGGTAACCTGCCACTTCTGTCGTGGGCAGTATAGCTGACAATAAGTTAATGCTGTTAGGGCTGATCAAGTTAACGTTGCTGTTGGTGATGACGATGTCAACGGAGCACTAGCGATAATCAACGAAGAACGCTCGAAAGAGATCGAGGGAGGCTAACAAGCGAAGGCTTAGCTTTTCTCCATAAGTTGTGCTGCCGTTTCGGTCGCTCCTCACCTTCTTTTGAATGCTGGATAGTATGTGTATAGGTGTGTTTAGTGAGCACCCCGCGCTGTGCGATAGCGAAACGATAACAGATCATAGTGCCTACGGTGGAGTGGAGAAGATCGCTGAAGCGGTCTGCTGCTTGTGCTGATTCGTTGTAATCGCGCCGCCGCTAGCTGCCATAGCAGTCGTCGTTGTCATCACCACCGTTGTTTTTGTTGCAAACACGGCCAGTTCAGTGAGCGATCAGCTTGCTAGCGACGGTACATAGGCACAGTCTGGACAGCGAATTGCTGCTGGGGTCGCAGCAAAGAACTAGCACATCAGAAGTACGAAGCTGTGGTAACACAAGTCAGGCAATCGTCAGCTAACGCCAACGGCGTCAAAACCAACAGCCGAAAAACCCTTTGTAACAACGTCAGGGTGAAGGGGAGAAGGGGCTGCACGAGCGATGCAGCCGCCAGCGGCAGCGGCAGTAACAATAACAAAAGCTTGAACAGGAGCAGTGCTGCTGTTAGCACAGGTACAACTACTGTTATTGCTGCTATTAGAAGGCGACAAAAGCCAGTCGGGGTAGTAGGACATGGCGCAGATGTTGGCCAGCAGCGCTTATTGACGAGTCCGGCTGAGCTAGACAGGCCAGATGAAAGAACGGCTACGACAGCTGAGCCGAGGCAGCAGCAACAAAAAAGCCAGCTGTAGCAATCCCAATACACATTTCGCTCTGTTTCGTCTTTGTCGACGCGGGTGTCATGTTGCTCTGCGTTACGGTACCAGTAATAGTCATAGCAGGAATATTCGCAGCAGTTTTATGTGCAGGTGGCGAGTGAATCTCGAGTGGACGGGCTACGTTCATCTACCGGGTGTCCGTTACAACAATCATTGCAATGAATAGCCTGACAACAGGCTGTGCATCTATCAATTAGTATAAGGAAAGCAGCAAATTGGGTAGTGTAAACGACAGCGTGTGTTTGCGTCGTTGTATTATGATTTGTGAGTGCGTCACGAGTTATTATTATTATTATAACGATTGTTTTTCCTCTCTGAGAAGACTGAGCCAGGTCTGATGAGATTCTATCCCCCGGAATTATCGTTGTATATACACCATCAGTTACCAAAGAAAAAAAGCTAGTAAGCGATGACGAGGTGGAGGAGTGCCCGAGGTAAACGAGCTGAAAACTTAACAATCTCAACGATCAACAACAGCATAATATCGTCGTTTCCCAAGTGACGTGCGGAGATTAGCTTGGTTTTTGTGATTGTCCCCGTTCTTGGTGTCTTTTTCATGTTGTCTTTTTGACACCTGAGCCTGCGTGCTTTATTGGTGATTTCGACGAGACGGCCGGCGTATTAGCAAGCGATTGTCCATTCATCTCATTGTGGTCAAGCCAGCTACAGTATCGAACCCGTCTCCGTTAGCCACACCTCCAAGTGTATTATTGGTTGTTCAGGTGACAGGTAAACACACGGTGTTGCGCCCATTTCATACTCGTGCAGCGTACCTAGCACCTGAAGGGATAGTGGCGGAAAGGAACCGATTCAACCCAGCGGGATGAACGCGCGTCACAACAAATTTGAGCTGGTAAGTAAAATTACACTCAATTTGTAAAGCTTCTTCCTTTTTGTGTATGTGGATGTGAGTGCGAGCTGAGTCCAGCCTGTATCGTCGGTGCATGTCTCTTTCTATTAGTGATTGTAAAATAAATGAACGAGATGGCAAATATTAGTTGCTCTCGAATTGGGCTGGTAGACCAACTTTTTAAGGAAGTACACACAATAATATTCTATCCAGTAATATTGAAAAAAATATGGTGCCCAAATCAGAAGCATTCAACTGAGAACGCACGCAGTCTATAACAGATTGCATCTTCCTATGTTCTTACGTTGATCAACTCACTCAGGTATGGATAAACATGTGTTTCAATCGACCCATGTAAGGAGATAAGTGACGAGTAGATTCACTGCATAGATGTAGTAATGTCGTCCGGAGTTTTGTCTAGGCCTGTTTTTTTTCTGGTGGTCATCGCAGCTGCCAGCTGGAACAATTCTCCATTCCAACAAATTCTGGTATGATGCTAAGGTGCACTTTGTTGACAGAGAAGCACAGTGGTTATAATTGTGGTTACAGTAGCAGTTGTGATAATAATTGAATTAGGATTCGTTGTAATGAAGGCGCAATGAACGTTGATCAACGCAGCAAACTGTCCTTCGTATTAGTCACTCACTAAATAAATGTGTTCTGCGCGGAAACATGTGCTGACGCGCTGCTTGTATAGAAGAAATCAGTGTCAATGTTTTAGTGAAAATGTGTGCATAAAATAGTCAAAGTAGCATTTCATGGTTTTCTCCAGCACAGCAGCTCTTTCCAAGTAAAATTTTGGTAAGCAAATCTTTAAATATATCCTTGCTCTCTGTCATTGACTATCGGGTCTGGATCGTTACTGATGCTGTGGTCATAAAATGGTGCTACCAGTTATCAGCAAAAACCGACGAGCAGCGGTGGACCGAATTTGAAGGAGAAAAGTAATCGCGTTGTATCCACATACATATCGTTCAACGAAGACAGACGAATTAACAGAGCATGTACAACTATCCTAAATATGGGAAAAGAATATAGCAATGGCCAGCGTAAGTGGTATAGCTGTTGTGATCAGATGCAAAGTAACTACCGGCCTAAGAAGCTTACGTTGTTTGCTGCTTTTAAGCGGATGCTCATCTTTTATTTAATGATTCGGTACGCTTCCGAGTTCCTAAGTGAATTACAACTTTGCGAACTTACGCGTATTATGCCGTTCTTTATCATGAGAGCTTGAAAGAGAGGGTCAGTTAGGGTGTAAGACTTGCTTCCACTGGTTGACTACTGTGCTATTATTTATATCAATTTGCATCAAATGCGCTGTAGAAGAGTGTCAATAAAGCACTTAATTTCGAGTTAATTCCGGCTGCCAGACAAGCAAGCAAATAGTTCCTTGCAGGATTACAGAGCTCGATAGCGGTTGGGGTTTTGTCTTGCATTCAGTCCTAGTATATTGTGTTCGTGTAGTCATAAATATTGCGTGTGTCTGTACGCTCGAGCTGTTTTAGCGAAGATTACGTGTACTATATGCTGCGGCTGAAGACGTTGTTATCAGTTAAAGTGCCACTTATGTCTGGTCTTGTCTTTGGCTGTATAAAACGCTCATATTGTCAAGCGAGGGAGACGCAGTTTGCTTTACAACATTTAAGCCCGTCTTGTTCTAATGGTACTCGTCGAGTAGTGCTATAATAGCTGTAGTAATGAGTTTTGGGTTGTAATCGCGCCTCTGTCTGCTCACGTAGCGTATCGTCGTACTCGACAGATCAGACCGAATAAGCAATAACATGGCGACAAGCTCACACAAGCTTCCTCTGTTGCAGTTTTGTTGTGTACGCCGATGTATTCATCGGCGTTGCTGTTGTTCGCTTTTGCTTCATGTTATCCTTATTTTTGAGCCCGTTAATATGATTTACTGTAGTATATATATACTACTAAGTCCAGGGCCAAGGGTTTGTTCGACCCAAAACAACCCCTTGGAGACCACAGATAGGCTTATTTCTGTGTAAATCGCTAGAGTTCTTCAAGGAAAGCTTGTCTGGAGAGTAGAGCCAATTAAGCGAGCACTTTTCCATGGAGGAGCTTAACTTTTACTTTACGACTTGCTCGACAATCGTTGAGAATTCCTTAGCATAAATAATTTACGAAATATTTATACTGGTATATCACTCGGTATAATAAATTCTAAATCACGGATGCAAAAATTGGATCCTGGCGTGGAATTTGATTTTTGCAATTTAATTATAAATCTATCATTTTTGTCCATGTTGTTTTTAATTTATGAAATATAGATCATTTTGATTCGTTTTGTTATGTGAATAAACACTTTTTTCTTTTACCAGATGGACGCAAAACGCCAGTTTAGCTAATTTGCGAAACAGTTGATAAAATCTAAAACACATCAGCATGTGTGGTTCCTGTCTTCCAACTCTGTGAATACTTTTTTTTTGAGAAGATAGAGCTAATTGAAATGAAAAGTGAAATAATTGTAAAAAGCGACGGGTATAGTTAGGTAAAATCTCCGACTTGTTCACGCGCACAATCAAAGGTCGATTATACGTGTAAAAGTGGAGCGAAACTAGTTTGGGTTCATATTGGTAATCGGTCTCAGTTGTTTCTTCAAGGAGTAGGATATATGCAGCACGGTAAGAACAAGTTGCAACAAAGTAATAAGGGCATTCATTCCAGCAAGGTAACCGTTTACTGGAACGAAATAATAGAGCGTTAAAGAAACGGACTCACGGATGCAAAATAAATTGACCAAATAGAGAAAATATAGTAGTTGGATGCTTGCAACGGGACAATCGAATCAATACAACTACAAGCGAATGTTCGTAAAAAGGTGCTGGTTTATAAGTTGAATACAACGTATATCGAATAGCATATAATAATAGTAGGATAGCTGATAGAATGACAGCAGGGCGCCAGTAGAACTGTTGGACGATTCCAATGGGTCAATGGAGCAGAAAAACTGCAACTAAATAAATAAAAAAAATAGTGAGTAGGTTAATTAAACCATCCTAGAATAATTGAAAGTGCATATAATAGTGTTAGGTTCAGTTGAACGTCTATGAAAAGATAATAATTTGTATTAGAATAGCTTGGTAAAAGAACTGCAGGATGATACAGGGCTACATAAGGCAAAAAGTCATTGCTACAACGTAATTGTTGATGTATATTATAGTTTACGTCAGGTTTGGTATAACATTAGTAATAGCACAACAGACTGGATAAAACCCGTGTATTCGTATATTACGTATATATAATGTGGCTTTTGATAGAGAAACGTTGACACTACTACACCACGATAAATACCAACGTCTCCATCAGCGTCAATAATTAGGCGCGTTCCTGTGCTGTATCTATTGGTACTTATCAAATTGGACATGAACAGGAAAAACAGTAACAATAATAGGAAGATCAGTGAGTTCATTGCGTGGGTCATATGTATGCTCTGCGGGATAGTTGCAAAAGATTGTATCGAAGGCGGCGACGCCAGCAGCTGGTGACGAATACAACGCCGTCGACTAATTGACGATAGCTACAGCATCGCTGCATTCGACGGTCTCATACATCTATTTAATTAGTCGTTTCTCTGCATATAGTACTCGGTGTTGTTACACTAGATGGCGCTCTGTGGACAGGCGAACCTGCAGTCGACGTCGTGATGATTAAGGCCTGAGATTACAACGAACGAAAACCTTGCCTCATTTTATCATCCCTCCGGCCGATGGCAGCAGAATATTCTCTCGGAGACACTGGACTGGCCAAACGAACGGTGATGTTGATTGGGGAGAAACTGTGGCGTATGCGACGCTGTCACGATGCTTTTGCATCTAAGATTACATTGAGTATAGATTTTCTCAAAAAAAAAAGTGTTTGCTACTCCTAATGGACATGCATGTGAGCATATATGAAGTCGTATGTTAGTAATCTACGAAACAGGCTTTAGCTAAGCTCAATGTTATCTTTTTCGTTTTGCAACAATATAATTTGCCTCACTTTTACAGAATTGATACTTATCGAAGTTGTTGTGACCTTTTCTAGAATAAGAAATTTGGAGACTAATGTAATGACTATAACTTATTTGGCTGATTTATTCATTATGTCAGAGCCAATGTCGCTAATTTATTAATAATAACTAAACTGTAAATATTTTTTTTCCATATTTGCATGATTTGTTACAAATGACACTTCACAAGCTAAGCAATATGACATAATAGGTAAATTACAAAGCTCTTATGCACCTTATAGAAGATTATTTAAAATTTAAAACATACCTCTTCGTTTAATCTATCTTCGTTTTTCTAGTAATTCGTATATACATTTGTATTATTATATATATATACATAAAAAAATAAGGAAAATTCAGAAAAGTTTATCTCAGAGGGCAATAAATTTATTTTAAAATGGTCTCGACCATTCAGTTCAACGTCTTCTGAAATAATACATTTTTATCATTTTATCTAGTCTTTTTTGTTGCACAATAAACATAACTATTTGAATACCAATCTACAGAACAAAAAGTGGAAATAAATTCACTGAAGTGTAGCCTTTGATACCGTTTCGTTTTAGTTAATTTCGAGTTGGGTTTCGTAAATTTATAAACACCTTAAAACTGATATTCGCTGTTGACTTTAGCGCAATAGTAGTGCTTTTGAAACTACGACGATAGAACCATAACAATGAATCAGATGATTATTTTTATACTAGGAGAGCACTTCATGTTGTCATTCTCTGAAAGGTTAGAATTGTGCTGTTCTAGACTAGAGTATCATTATGAGCCATTGTGCGTTTAGCTAGCCAATTAAGTGATGCGTTTCTTCATATCAAACATCATGACCATTATCGAATGAAAAAACATCTCATAACTATGTACCGCAGAATTGTATTTCAGTGATAGCATTAGTCCATTTTTGTTACCATGTTATTAATGTCACGCTAAATAATAATATATATTTTGAAAATACTATCATGTACTTTTTCATCGATCTATATCCGCTGGAGTTGTTGGAGCTCTACGTGTTACTCTCAGCGTAAAACTATTATTTTTCTTCTCAGTTTTGCGTACATTTAGGAATCATCGGCCGCTATTGATGTAACCTTCGTTGTCTTCACTATCTGACTATTTTCTGTCACCTATAGGAACGTGTTTTCAACTGGTATTTATATATGAAACAAAATAAAAATACAGTTATAACAGTGCAGAACAGATGAGTAATTAAAGAAAAATCTAACAAACTAATAATGGTAGAGGTAACAGTTGACGGCGTAGCTTAGTAGGTGACCAATGCACAACCATAAAAAAATAAGCTGTGAATCCTGCAGGTAATACTTTGTGGCATCAAAGTCACCCCAGCAACAATACTGTTGCTGCTTTGTTTGCGTCTGTGAAACGTCGTAACCTTTGTTGACAATATGTCCGTCTGGATGCGAAAATTCGGGTAGCTCCTAGCTGAATAGATATAATAATCTTCCTAAGGAATGGAAACGGAATCTATTTTTAAAATGCTAATATAATTGCATAACAATACCAATTATGTACTAAGAGGCAGATAAAAAAGGGTGGGAGATTTGTCGTTTTGTATTTTGTTAATAATGACGCCTTGCCTACTTTCCAACAATAATTTGTTACTACATACACAGTTTTGTTAAATGGAATTCCATCTGCGAAACAAAAAGGCTTATTCGATTATCATTCTTGTCAAGGCAAAAGACAGATACGACACGAGGATATATGCATGTTAACATGCTTTCACTTCTATCAGCAACTAATAATCACCGAATTACAAACCCGATGCCTCTGTATTATCTATAGATATTACTTTATATACTCGACTATATATGACCTCGATGTCATGCTAATTGGCTCAGAAGTGTAAAGGGCATATAGTTTCCTAAAGAATGTTTTACCAGAGGCATTACCTTAAAGCGACTCTTTATGTGTTCCGTTGAATTGAAAAAATAAAAGTGAAAATTTGCCCTGTAGGATGCTTGAAGTTAGCAATGGCACGATACGTGGCGGTATCAGTACACCTCAATTACGGACATAAAAGGTTCAGAATTATTTTGATTGCACCTGCTATTTTTGTTTGGTTTTGTGTTTTTTCGATTGTAGTAGGGCCAAATAGTCGCAGCTATCGGTCGATGGTTTGATTGTTTCCGGTAAACTCTGACAGCTTTTAGAGAGAATAACTGTATTCCGCAGAAGCAAACGAGTTCAGTAGCATTTCAAGCACATAACGGGTTCATATAGATGTATACAAATTTTACTGCAAACCGCGATTGAAATTCGACGGATTTTTTATGTATTGACCAAGTTCAAGGTTGAGAGCTATTGACGTCACGATATTTGCTTATGTGATAATGTATGGCATGTGATTGCTGCACCTGCCATTGTTGTTAAGGGGACCACACCCACCTCGAGACGCAACAGGCGCCTCTTCCTGAAGACACCAGATTTTGATGTTACTGGGCTTACAACGACAGGCATATAGCCACTCCCGACAACGACAACAAATGCAGTAATAACAACAGTTCCGTCATAGTCTGCCAGGGGCCCAGTATGAAAGGCCAATTAAGCTAGTAAGCAAGTTAGGCTATATGCAGCAGGATAAATCAGAGCTTTGTGTAAAATAAGCGGAACACAATTATGTCTTAAGAGCTATATACATATTCTGATTGTCGTTGTCAGCCGAATAAATTATTACAGATACAAAAAGAAAATGTACGGTTAAAACATCAGAGACCGGTTATTATGGCAAGGAACAACATTTAGAATTGGATTAATCGTAACTAGCTGTTTGGGTAACGTATCGCAGATTACTGTTATTATCAATGACTATAATATTCGGCATTGTATGTGTCCTGTAGATTTGCTGGGACGTAAATGATGGGAAGATCGAAATGAAAACATCGTGAAACTAATTATTCGTCGCAGTCGTGTTGCCAAATGCCGATAGGCAGCGTTAGGAGGAAAGTATTTAGGGAGTTCTTGTTGGACACAGACAAGAATACCCTCTGTGGCTATATACATAAACGCGAATGCACCTCGTAATGATATCGTGGTGTGGTTGACCTAGAAATATAAAATCAAATGTACTCAGACATTGGCTGCTAACGTGCTAAGTGTACAAGTGAAACAAGTATCGGTAGAAACACAGTCATTGGATAGTGCTGGACAGGATCACCTTGTCACAGGCGATGCTACAGTTCAACCCGGTCGTTCACTTACCATCGAAGTGTCGTCCATTAATAATTGTCAAGAAGATTATCCTTGTTACAATCGCCAGCGAGAAAATATTGCCGTAATTGTGCCCCCATGGGGAAGCAGGATGCAGAGTTAAAAAATGGGATGTCGAGATAAAAAAAATACTGAGAGCGGGCAAAGGAAAGTTTAAATTAGTTCCCGTAAATAGATTATCGTTTTTGGGATACTAGGCGTTTTTAGGGTTGAATTGAGCGCTTATCATTTTTTCGTTGTTAGTATTTTATTATTTTTTTCCTGATTAAATGTTACTGTATTATCTGTACAGAACAATATGTATATATTTGTTAGACTCAAAACGACTTCGTACAGTGGTCGGCTAAAGTTGATTTTTAGTGGGTGAATTAGTTCTACATTTCAGGAGATCTGTGCGGAGGATACAGCAGGGGATTTGCTTTTTCTATAAAGCGTAATATTAACTTCTTTCTAATTTTCCACATTTGAAAACGACGCCACACCACAGTTGACAGACACCGAGACGTCCACCAATATCGCGTGATGATATTTCATCAAATATACAAATGTATATTTTTTTAAACATTGTAATTCATGAACAACTACTTGACGTGCAAAACTTTGTCTACCTATATTTTGGCAGTAGCTAATAGTCCTTAATAATTTTTTGTCCATTAAAGATCGAGCAAAAACGGCCCTATGCGTTCACGTAATCCATAATACAATACACACAATAATATTTCAGTTTTACTTCGCGTTCGGACCCAGCATTTGACCGTTTGATTAGATTTTGTCTGATATTGCTGTATTGAATTTTAAAACTGTTCTAGACTCAATTGATAAAGAACAAGGCTCAATAGAATAGCTCAAAATGTCTTAATTCCTAACGGGAGGCAAAGATATAATTATTACTTTAAATCTGTTAAGCAAGTTAATTTGCTGCTTAGAGTGCTTCTTAGACAAAAAAAGAGATTTGACTTTTCCAAGTTTCTTATTCAGATAGGACGTAAAGCATCAATTCGAAAGTATTTAAGGAAGCTCATCAATGCTTTTTACACAGTTTCCTTCCGAAAGGCAGTGAGATAAACCAATAAAAGTGATGAGAAAAATTGGTTAGGCTAAAGCAGTTTTCCTTGCGATGAATAGATTGTACACTGAGGCAACAAAAATATCTGTTATAGGTTAACAATTTTTGAAACGCGTGCATGCTTGACTTTATCATGCTTTTCATTTGCAATTCTGCTTCTTGACTGAACAACAGGAATCAAGGAAACAGTAGAGATGATCAGATTGTTATGTTTGATCTATGGGTGAAAGCAAAGCCCGTTTGTGTCTATTAAGGACGAGTTGAAGCTGCAAAAGCCGCTCTGAATTTGTGCGTCGAATCTATTGTTATTTTTTTAAGCAAATCTTATATAGATTGAGGTACTCTAAGCGATTACGTATGAAAAAAAAACGTCCTTTCTTTTAAGAACAATTATTGGCAAGTACTAGTTGGATTGGAAGTTGTTTGATTAGTATATCTGTAACCTACAAATTTTTTTAGCATTGGCTTAGTGTACCCCCGGTGACACTTTGCCGTACGGGTAACCGGGAAGTAAAAATAACACTATCGATACTGAAAGGTCTGCTCCTTGCGGTAACTCTCATTCAGTTTACGAGCCACTTCATGGTACGGCCATGTAGCTATGGATGTGTTGTACCCAATGTGCCGTTTGGCATTGCATGCTTGACTCCCCTTCGACTTTTCTTGGCGAACGGTTTCTTAATCTTCTCACTAGAGATTACCTAAGAAGTCTTCTATTCATGCGTTTTTATAGCATCGGTAGGGAAGGACCGTCATAGTAAACAGGTTTCCAGCTGCCATTTAGCTGCGCCCTACTCAACGCCCCTTAGTGACGTCGGGGAAATATGAAGTATAGAAGCACAGCTCTTGAAAAGACAACGAATTTATCTCTTTTCAGCTAAAGGCAACTTCCATAAAGAATATAAATGTATATATTATATATGTAGTCTTATGCTAGTTATACACTGTGTTTGCCATTTTACTACTCCATATCCAGATCCGGTTCGAACATAAAACAATAGATAAAGCACCCAGATCAACCGGGTTAATACAGTAATTGCTGCACGGAAGCAATAAAACTTATCCGCTGAAGTTATCAATGTTCGTCCATCGATTAACACTCTTCCTACCCCTCTTTGTGACGGGAGCTGGTTGCCCATTATGCCCGAAATATCGTGATTGGGAAAATCAGATGGCAAAAATCACCATTTGATTATAATGGTGCAATCACTTCACTATAAGTGTGCACAGACAGATGATATAGTGTGTGGCGATATCTATTGACTCGGACTAAAGAAACTTACATAACTTATAGAATAACACTGAAAAATTTAAAGAGTGCCATAATAATTATTATTGCATAACCCTCTACCATCTAACTAATTTGATAATTAGTTTAGGTAGTTTTTAAATCAATGGTACTGGCAATGTGGAAAAGAGGTATCTCTTTAGTAATCTTCCTTAGCAGGTATATATGTAACGAAATGCTAAGTGATCTCATTCCGTCGATGCGGAGACTTAAATGTGTCATCGTTAAGAATTTTTGACGACAATCGCTCCTTGAGAGTGCCACATTTGCAGGTGGCAATTCCTGCCCCTCTCACAACCTGTGCAACTGCTGCTATCCCCTACTGCAGCCTTGCCTATTAATCAGCACTGATAAGATATCTGATATCGAATGGCTCAAAAATACGGACGCCACTTTGAGAAGGTCTGGATCGGGTTGTAGTTAAAACCGTATCAACATAAAATCTGCTATTGTCTCCTTTGACTAGATTGAAAGAAAATTGTGATCACGATGTTTCGTCTAATCCAACTTTAATTACCATTGTTTACATCATGAATGAAGAAGGTTTTGAATTAAACGTTTCAGCGTTTGATATCTGAAGCTGAAAAGTGACACGACTCGATCGGGCTGATTTGTGATCCAAACTGAGTATAGTGCAATAAATTGATAAAGAAATTTAATTAATTTTTAATTAAGAAATTTAATTAATGTAACGCTTGTGCGGTTTACGATGCCAAAATACCTGTACAAATAGAAGAGCCTTTAAGCCGATCATGAAGTGCGTGTGTTGTGTCATGTATATTGTAAAGTGCTTCAGATATGCATTCTGTTTATTTAGACCTTGCTAAAACAAAGCATTTTTTTTATGTCCATGCAAGGCATAATGTAGCGAAGTATTGCAGTTTCTAGCAGCATGAAATAGTTATTATCAGTAAAGTTTGAAGTATTGCGTAACAGCTTCAGGAGAGATTACGGCGCGAAAAAATACCACGGTGTTTAGCGGATTCTGGACTGAGTGACCGTAGAGAATAATTGACGGTAACGAGGGTTTCAACAGTGTAGATTATGGGCCGGGAATAAACGCGTTGTCATAAAAACACGCGTCAGGGTGCAGACATACATTCTGTTGGGGCAATGGCTGAGAATATGATTGACATTGGAAATATTTCGGGTGAACGCTTTGTGGGTTTTGCAAAACTCTGGAAATTAATGTTTAAAGAGTTTTAAGATTTATCTGAAGGATTTTATCTTGAATATGCGGCTTGCGTTTAATCGATTGAGCCGATTTTGGAAGCAGAGTTACTAAAACGTGCATAAAGATGTGCGTGTTATTATGTATAACGCAAATGTGGTTATTATCAAAGGACGAATTAATCCAACTGACAGACAGCAAGGGTTTCTATCGCTTCCTCCTTCGAAGCGTTTTGTTTATCTTTGGAAGCAACAAAATGATTCTTACTATGAAGTGACACAATGTTTAGGTACTTTGAACAGTATACTCCCTACGAGTAACGATTGAATGGGTCGTTCGAAAAGTATTGACTTAAAAGCATATGTCTCAGGTAATATAGTATGTGTTGTGGTATATTTTGAAAACTAATGGATGGGGCAGATGTGCGAAAATTGTTTAAATATTTGTATTCAGACTTGAAAATAAGCGAATTTTCCGCAGAAATTCACTGTAAGTTACAATTCCATTACGATAGCGACATAAATGCTGCCCAGGTCCATAAAAATGTGTGTTGTTTATGATCAAGATTCAGTACCTAAAGGTATCTGTCATTTTCGTTCTCAAAATTTTAATGTGATAAATGTTTTTCATAGTGATTAAGGAAATTATTGCGAGACATAAGCAAGACCTAGACGTGAGTAGCTATGAATAGCCAAGACACTAAATATCTACCGCTAAAGGATTTTATAGGATTTGAAGAAGGACTGCAAAAACAAGCCGATGTTTAAGCGCCTCACCAATTGACGTAAACAAAGTTACTCGGTTGTATTCCCATCTGCGCAACGCAGCGAAGTCGAGCCATATTTAAAGCTGTTGATTACGGGCGACAAAAAGTGAATGAGATACGACAATAATGTGCGAATCAAAAAAAAAATACGTTTTGCAGTCTGTGGTAAAGCCCAGATTAACTTTCAAGAAGGTGGTGCTGCATGTTCGATGATAGGATTCGTGCATCATGAGTTGTGGTCACCCGGCAAAACACTGGCTTCGAATCTTTAATGTCAACAAGTTTTACAACAAATCATCGAAAAACATCGATCAGAACTAATGAACAGATAAAGCGGTGTCTTCCACCATAACAATGCCAGTAACGTACTTCTTTAGCTATCTGGCTAAAATTGAGAGAACTGGAACAGAAAATTTTAATTCATGCGCCGTATAGCACAAACCTTGCACCGTCAGACCATCATCTGTTTTGGTCTTCGCAGGATGTTCTTAGTAAGGTTAATTTAACTTCAATAAAGGGATACAAAGACCACTTACCACAATTTTTTGTCCAGAAATATTACGGTAATAGGCTCATGGTGTAACCAGAGAAATGACACGAAAGTCACCATTCAAAGCGCCGCATATTTAGTTTCGTAATAGTATTTTTCGCACTTTGTTTGAAAACCCAATATTTGATTTACTACCTACAGCCGTATGATCATCGTGATCGATAGTGAATAAATTCTTCAGATCAACGTTCGATTGTCTACTGGATACTCACTCTGCCCATCTGTTTACATTAAATACTGCTATATTCAGTCAATTCTAGTGAACCTATGTGCCCAATGCAAAAAATTCAAGAAAAAGTCTGTTGACTTTTTATAGCACAAAGATCTCTTGTGAGAGTTCCCTACTCATTTGGTAGCAGCATTTGCAGCAATAGCGTCCGGTCAAATCGGTATTTCTAAGCATTAAAGCCTTCAGTTTGTCTGACAATCTAAAACAAGCAAAAATTGTCTTCTTGTGCGGCGTGCGAGCGATTCACGTCTGGTAACTTGATTTTTTGTTGGAAGACAGGAAATCTATATAAACTAGGGGAAGTAAACTGTCCCTTGGATAGTGCGGTGGTAACGTCGTTGCCTACTAAGCTTGAGGTCTAGGTCCGAAGTCGTGTGCAGACACACTGTTTCGTTCAAAAAGAAAAAGCTGTGGAAGATGTAAAACTTTAAGCATATATTTAGAATAACTGAACGAAAACGCACAGGACGAAAACGGGGTGGACTTTTACAACGATTCTCGGTCGTCTCGATGAGATAACATTCGACGTTGTTGTCCACCTATTACTGATTTATGAACATAGTTAGAGATTTATTTTGTTTAGAACCTTTGATCGAAATTCGAGCTGAATTCTATTTAGCGTATAATGGAAAGCTAGTGAGGTCACTCCCACTGGGTTCGAATCAGGCTTTGACCAACTTCTCACCGCCGACTGTAATTAGAAATGCCTGCTCGTTCGTCCCTTGCTGTGCAGGAAAATCGACTATTAGCCGATGTCAAATAGCTCTCAAACAGTAACTATCTTTGAGCAGACAAAGACCACTAATGACCACAAGTCTTGCCGACAAAAGAATCAATTAACTAAGAAGTTATTTGCTTGATTGCTGTTAACATGATGATGTTTGCTTGATTGCTGTTTGATGTTTTCAGACTCTCGAAGGGCGGCAGGTGCAAGAAGTTGTCACCGGATTATTTCACACCCTTCTTTTTTACAGATCAACGGGGAAAGTAAGTTTATATTTTGTTTCGTTAGAGACATCTAGACTATCGATAGACCTTACACTTCAATTTCATGCCTTTCGTTATTCGTCTTGTCAAAATAACATGCACTAATAGAAAATTGGTTATGGAAAAGCAGCTTTATATCGTGGCGTTTCTACTAAAGGATATCATTATGGTTGTTTGTCAAAATGCGCAGGTTAATTCTCTGCAGTGGGAAATTTCGATAGTGCTATGCTGCAAGCGGTACGAACCTGATTGCCCCGACGACTTTGCGATGCATTGCCTGTATATCGTATGGGGGGGGGGGGAGAGGGGTCACCTTTCACGGCTCCCAGATATTTATCTGGTTGTACGTCTAGCTATGTTTGAATTGGCACTGCGACTGCTTGCTTAATGTCCGGACAGTGAACGCTTCAAGCATCTTTCTATTTCGCGGTATCTATGACTCCACAGCCGCTAAGTCTGCTGCTGACGTGGACGATACGACTGCGGTATTGTGAATTTGTTCATTAATTCATTATCGAGCAAGAACGCTTGCCACTGTATCCTTGCCGCTGCTGCTACGGCTGCCAATGCTGAGTTGAAAGAAGTTTATCGACCTCACCACGGTGGGTGTCGACGTCACGCAGGCGGGCGTTGGCGGCGACAGCAGCGCCCAAGTTTGTTTAGGTGTTGACTGTGATGTAAATTTGACAAATCCGGGCAGACGGTGGGCGGCAACGTGAGGCCAAAAAGAGCGCCAGAAATATGCCATTTGCTATTTTTTGATTGTTTCTTGGATGTGTACGAATGAAGAAGATATTCGTGTTGCAACTAATAATGTTCTTTACTTTTCTATATGGTTATACGGCTTATTTATGACATTTTCATAAGTAAATACAAAGGCACAAGGTCTAAATCGAAATAATGTATAGGTCTTAGTTTGGAAGCTATTACACCCTTTTTCGAGATCAACGATATCAGGAAAAAGCAATTTGGTGGAGCAGAAGGTCTTAGATTTTTCATTGCTATTCCTGACTGGTAGTCAGGATGCTTAGAAATGATTCTAGTTGCACACTAGAAAGTCGTACGTTAGATTCGGCACGTACTATTCTGCTTTCAACTTGATAAACGGAAACTAATTTTAGGACTGAAAACGTCAGAAAGGACCATTAGGCATAAATCAGTATAACAAAAATATCTAGATAAATAAATGTGCCTTTATTATATCCTCGTCAGTTACTCACTTTTATATAACAGTACTTATTCCAAACGTAATCTCCAAACGTACGTTGTTTTCATCTTTTCACTTCTGCCGCAGTCCAGTTTGTCCAATCTACGCGAGCGACCTCAGACAACAAAGCAGCCTCATGACGAATAATTATTAGTAAAAAGCGGAGCATTTTTGATCTATTTCTGAAGTAAGTGGCGCTTGTGTAGCACGCACAGAGGCACAACTACGAACAGTGCGCCATCTGTTCAGCTTATGCATGTTTTTGCCGCGTTGTAGCAGGCATCGCGTGGGCTAGGCAATGTCTGCCCGTCCTGTTAGTTACGTTGCATAGTTGTTGCACTCTTGGGACATTTATTTCTTCCACGACTTCAACAACCTTTCTGACTCGCTTAAACGGTGATAATTCATGTTGTGCGGTAATCACCTACCATTTCATCAAAATCGAAATCCGGCAAACTATAGGGCTTTAACACCAAGATCACAAGCGGTGCCAAACTAGCGACTGATACATCAAAGAGGGCTAACGAGCATGTTTTCTCAAAAACGCTCGGTGGCAGCTTTCTTTTGCCTCATAGAAGACACGTTTCGGGCCTACTTAATTTAACTGAATACGATTCATTCTCTTCGTAGAAAGAATACGTGAACATTTTTAAAACAATCTAACACAGCTTTTGATGCAAACGAAGCACTAATGATATCTATGATATGCTGACTATCTGTATAAATAGAATAGAACTAGGCCAGTCGCGCTGTTGGATCGGCCTGTTCTAGCAGACAATCGATGTGACAGCGTTTTTAACGCGCGCATTGAAACTGGAACACAATTGCAAAAAAAGACGAAAGCAGTAGATGCCTTTGTAGACATGGAATTTATTTTGCTGGCCAAGGTGAACGTCACAGTCATAGAAGTAGCGTGAGAGTGATAACTACTGAACTTTGAAGTTAACTCACGTCTAAATTCAGTTAGCAATGCAAAGATCAAAAAAAAAAGTACAACGCACAACACACAGCGAGCTCTGAGTATCTCGATAGGTACCGCATAAAACTGGGATTTTGTAATTAATGTTTGGGCAGTACAATTTAGCCCGATTTCGATTTTGTCATGAATTTCATATTTGTGTCAAGGATAGGAAAAAGGTCAATAGGAAGTCTGCAATAGCTAGGCACGATACCAATGGGCTTGTATTTTAGAAGACTTTTTACATTTTTATTACTCACGCTCACACTCATGAAATGAAAATGAAATGAGATTTTTCCTAAAATAAATAACTCGGCACAAAGTGCTCTATGACTCAGACGAAGTACTGTTTTACATAAGCCGTCATCTTGCTAAAAGAAGCGGGGAAACTTAAATGCTTCGTCTGAAAGACTGGCTGATCCTAGAACTTAGGATGACTTGAAATACCTTCTAAGAATAAATCACTGCCTGCGATGGGCTTAATTTACATCCCTTAGGTAAACTCACCGAGTAGTCTACCCGCCCTGTACTTACTCATTAAAAAGTATTCCATTAACCTAAACACTTGCTGCTTTATCAGTCACAATTTTGCTATCATTTTTTTTGTATTTTGGTGATTTTTCAGTATCATTTTAACGAGAATGGCTCGAGCTACCGTATCGGAACAATCGGATTCGAGGATGTGGCCTGCGATTTTATTGACTTTACATATGTACGTTCAATCAATTTTTCTACTCCGCTCATAATACAAACATCCACAAAACTCGTAACTCCGTAAAAGCATGAGACCGATGCCATTTCTGGTATTCTCATTGAATTATCAAGACATGCGCCAGCCTCAAAATGAGTCAGCTTCAGAGGGATAATTTAGTCAGATCATTATATAACAGCTGCCACTGGACGGTTGCGCAAATGACGGCTTTTAAGAAACGATACTGCAATTGTTTTGCGATTTCACAGGTACGCTGTTCATCGGACGAGCTAAATCGTGACTTGAACAAAGACGTATCGGGTTTTAGCAATGCGCTGCGGAACGCAGAAGCCGACGGGAGCGGCGGTGCCCGGGAGGGACAGATTCAGTTGGAATTTTACCAGCGGAAGAAAAAGAGTCGCTGGACCCTATTCGAGGAGAACATCCCATGGGAAGTATGGATGCTTAAGGTAAATATCGTAAAGCTGCCCAATGAGGCGGAGCGGCAAAAACAACGCTGTACTGCCAGCGAAGAGCTAGCTGATGCTATGTTTACTGTAGCAACATCGATGAACCGTAATGAATACGTTCCCCGGACGAATCGGGCAGAAGATCTTGATCTTATTTTCAACACTCGATACACCGATATTCAACCATACCTATTCAAGGTTAGTTTACCTTTATCAGCACATCTATGCGGGTCTCTATGGCAATTACATATAGCTCATTACCTTAAGGTTTAAAACTGGGCATTGACACTTTGTTCGTTCCGTGCAGAAAGCTGCCGCCAGCCATTTGGAGCAGCGATGCTCAATTCAAACAGTACTGGACGTAAAACAAGGATAATTTTTGTGGGAGAAATGAGCGGACGATTTCGATTTTCCGAAAACAACTGTTGTGCGAACTAATGCTAACTAAAGCTGAACAGCGTGAATGTTTGTATTTGCAAATAGCTCATTGTATGTTACAGCTGTGTGACAACGAAATAACAAGATGTCTTACGCGCGGACGTTTGTAGGGACTAAAACTTTTCAGCATCAATATTCTATTGAGTTAAACTAGCGTCTAGTCATTTTTTAATATCACACCCGTAAACTTGAAGTTCCACGACGGTCGTCTAATCCTCTTATCTAATTCTTACAAGTCACTATTACTAACGAAAAACTGTTATTTCACGGTTGTAATAATGTTTGGTAGGTGGGATACCAGACGGAGTTCGATGCGCAATCTCCCACACTACAAAGTACCTTCAAGAAAATGTTTCGAGGTACAATCGCCGACTTGCTCTAAACCTTGCTGGAGGCCGTTTTCAAGTTACGAACAACTGATTCGTCGTGTCGAAATTGGATACGCTTTGACTAAATTTACGCCTTTGATACCAATGCCCATAAACAAGATAAAAACAAGAAGCATGAAAGGCTACAAGGTACGCAAGTGCGAATAAATGCAAACCGAGGACATCAGCGAACTGAGCATACTGTGGAGTCAAAGTCAAACGGCACTATTAGCGAACTTTAGCGGGCTGAGTTCCGCTATGAGCCGTTACCTTGCCATGGGCTATTAACGATCATGGTCACGACTACGACAGTGAGCAGACTTCGGTCCAATGTGTTTACAAATTTGTGTTCATCGATTTTGAGTTATGCCGCGTACGTTTTTCAATCTGTTCGTACTTCGTACCGATGGTGACCGAGTTAGGCAATGTGGTTGAAATACGCACCTCCGAATATAAAATACGAAACAGAAGAGCAAGTGAACATTGTACTATTAGCAGTGCTGATGGAGAAATATTTGTTGCTAAGGCTTGAAGCATGCCATTCAACTTTGCCGTCATATACGGAAGAAGAGGAGAGTACACGTAACTTTTGAGGGACACATCTGATGGGATAGACTTAGAAATTAAGTACGAAGCTAAATCTATGCTATTTAATTTCACATTGGCAAGATTCGGTAGGATAGATAACATGAGACAAATGACATAATCTAACATGAAGGGGTAACCATATGATGAGAATAAGTAGTATAAAAACCAACATACGGAAAAGTCGCCGAAGAAATTCTCGTTCGAGATCAACACAGGCCTTGATGAATTTTACATCTACTAAGTTCGCATAGAAGCGGACTGGAAACTAATCCAAATAATGGAGTAAGCGGAGTAGATCGTACACTGAATCGTTCCAAGGAACACGAAGACAAACGCTTTTGATTTGATTGAGACAAAGTTTTTGATTACGACGACAGATCTTGACTGAGAAGGGGACAAAATGATAGAAGGTCAAGGTAAAGGGAAGTCGAAATGATAGAAGCTTATTGCAGGAGGAACCCGTAATCATCAAGGAAGGGCACAACGCTTAGAAAGTTAGAGTTTTACGGCCTGACAAACAGAGGGAAAAGTAAGCGGCGTCTGTGAAGGGGTTTTGAGGACGATTATCGGGATGTGCTTCAGTGAAAAAAAAGATAATCATTTGAGTGGAGCTATTGCTTATTATATCTACTATACAGGTATTATGAGCAAACTTACTAATGATACTAATAGAAAGATGAATAAATATAATTGGGCAGACGTCAGACGAAACAACAGGGGGATATGGTCAGGCGGAAAAAGAACTGGCCATGTACCACGATTTCAATATGAGAACAGTTACAACAACAACAACAACAACTGTAAGAAACTATTGCTCTTATTGAGTGATACTATTATATTAATTATTATGATGTAGATACTATTATTAATTCATATAATTACTACCTATTAACTACCACCATTAGCACTAGTACTCCTTTTACGATCACAACAAACAGATCTAACCACCCTATGTACATTGTCACCACTGTATGTCAGTTGTATATATGACAAAATGGAGCAAAGACCTAGGTGATCATCCTGTTATGATTATTGAAATCATATTAGTCAGCTTACAACAATTTTGAGAATTATACACGATCGGGGGGTAGGAACACAAGGAAATAGCCGATATGAGAAACCATGCGGAAGAAGCGGCCGGCGAGGGAACGTTGGGGAAAAATGCCGAGAACATGATTGAAGAATAGGCGAGGTAGCAATGGAAAATTAAGAAGCTAAAAAATAGTTCGGCAAGGAGCAACACGATGGGCTAATAACACATGGCAACAAGTTGATCATGGGAACATATAGAGCCATGAGAAGTCATCTGATCGCACATGACGAAAAAAGTCTGCTCTAATTATTGTTATTATAACTACTGCCTAGGATGGTTCGGTGACAATAAAGCAGGCCATGGTCGATCCCACGGAGCATAAATAAGAAAAATAGAGAAATAAAAACAGACAAGGTAGTACTGAGGCGTTGTAGCAAGTAACATTGTCTAGAATTGTCATATATATATATATACACACTGTCTTGTAAGGAAGTCATCTGTTCTAGTAGGACTGATAACTTGGAGCGAGTGACAAGCCTCTCTCACGCTTATGTACAAGAAGACGAAGAAGCGGCGGTGATTCTTAAGAACACGAAACGTATTCAGAAAAGAAGAAACTTCTTTGGACAAAAAGCAACAATGGTAGACGTTTCATATGTACGTTTAAGCGGGCTTGCGGTGCCCCTTCGTCATGAAGCCCTTTAATAGCAAATTGACGGAAACGATTTCGAGACAATGAACATAAAGGGAAATGGCTGATACTGTCTAGTTTTTTTGTCGTTGTAGCAACAAATATGCCGACGCTAATAATGATTAGTGCTGATAATTGTCGTAGTAATTAATAAAACGCTGATGGTCATAATCATAAAGGGAAAAGATGATTAGAGTGAGATGAGTGAAAGGAATATATAGGGAGCGCGCAGTTTTGAGCAGGCCGTTTGATGTGATCAATTGAAATAATGGCAGCGAAGGCCAGAAACTAATAAATACTGATAAAAAAAGTATGAAAGATAATGAAAGAAGTCTATTGTAAAGCGAGCACGCGAAGTGAATGCGGACTCAACAATAAAAATAAGGAGGACGGTTTTCCACGTGATACCTAGTTACCAGGATGATGTCTTTGATTACTTATTAAGTATTGGATAGACGCATAATTGGTGTCTACTTTGGCCTATTGACCTTTTTCCTATTCCTTTGTTAGTTAATACTCAATGATAAACTATTGGAAAGACTTTTTTTGCTCCGATACGTTTTGTTGCAGCATTGATTTCATATCAAAAAATGTCGTGTTCGACTTCAAGCATGGCCACGATGGTGACTGTAGACTGTTTTCAATGGGTCTTAATTGTCTTTTTGCAAAAGATGATTTTAGGAAGCTGAAGCTTGAACAATCTAGAATGCACGCAACGATTGATACGCGCCATAAGTTTCATGGATTACTTTCGCATTTGTTTGATACTAAAAAGATATATGAAACAACAGATGAGGACTAGACAGGGCTGTTTTTATCCACACGATGGACCGCCAATCGCAAGCTGAAGTACAATTCTATGATCTGGATGAAACGATGACAATAACCTTTTAAGAATACGAAAACGCTCTTAGACGCTATATAATGCTAGATCTTCAAAAGGAAAGAGAAGCCGCATGCAGAAACAGCCACGACTTATACACCGACCTAATACAGAAAAAATGGAGGTACTGTTTTCTTGCAGAGAACTACAAAGTTAATTTTCTTTTTTAAAACACATAACTTATTCTACATGTCTATTGTTAGTTTTCGTAAGAGATTTATTATTTCGTTAAGATAATTATGACGTAAATAGAGTCAACCTAAGAAAAATTCTGATTGGTCGGCCGTGAGGGTGGCAAGCACGAGGAGTGAAATAGCCGTTATTGCATTGCAAATTAGCTTTTCATGACGTAATGAAACTCTGCCTTCAATTAGATTTCATTAGCTAGCCCTTATATGGCGTAGGAAATTCAGATTTTGTAAAAATCTGAATAATTTTTTTAATGCGTTTATCCCCTAATTGATTTTGATATTAACTTACAACAAGATTATAAAAAGCTTTGTAAAATGGCCTTTCAATAACACGTGACACAAGAGGAATTATAGATTTTTACGACATTTATTCGGTAATGGTCGACTGTATCCTTGTGCCTCGCATACAAAGTAATGCCCCATTCAGTCTGTGATAAAGTAAAAAAAATATGCTAATACAGACAGAATAGAATTGTTGAGAAGCGATCACTTAAAATATACTTTGTCCACATAAAATATACGATAAGGTTCGTAAGGCCCATTAGATACTTCAAAGTTGTATATAAAATAGCTAAAAACCGTTTCGAAATAGCTTTGCGCCCGTCATCAATGGAAATAAGCCCTTAGGGGCAAGGTTGGGCCAATATAGAATCGTCAGAGTTGCTGTTCGTTAACCACATATACTTCGAATTGGTCTTCTTCAGATAGAACGCGATCAAAAAGACTGTTCCTTAGTCGAATTCGTCGCTCCCTATCTTGTAATCTGAAAAGTTAACGGTCTATTAGAATTTTCACTTTTGCATTATCGTAAATATACTCATCTGCATATAAGTAAATAAATACAAATTAAAACCCATAATAGCCGTACGGTAGTGTTGTGTCGTTTGTAAATGGCCGCCAAAAATAAGTTCCTATTGATTCTGCAAATTCTTACACCTGAAGTGTAACTTGACAAATCGACACTGAATCGGGCCCAAACAATTTATCCGTTATTGCAGGCACTGCTCTTGGTCAGAGCAATGACCCTGGGTCCGTATTTGAATTTTCCCTAAGGTTCCACAGTCACACCTAACGAAGCTGACTGGAACCGTTGTCCATTATTTACACGCATTATACAAGTTAGATAAATATAGTTAAACTGTAAACCAATTCATAATAACAGCATTATTATTGTTGAATAAGACTATACCTAGTTGCACAACTAAAATGTATTTCTTCGTGTGTTATTAATTTCACTGCATAGTATCGTATTGTTTTTTTTTGTTATTTACTTGCGTTGTTTCTCTTCAGCGCTGAGTGTCCACTGGGGTCGGGGTTGGCTATTGCCCGTCTGATCTGTGCGAAGTACTGGAGCTGCACTAATGCCTGAGCATCCAGGCACAGGGTTTCTCTTCTCGTCGATGTCGATCCTTACGGCAATCCTCGTTTCAAGCGGAATCTCTTCCTGTACTGGCGTTACGTTCGACGTCTTGCAGTTATCGTTATTAGTCAACTTGTTGAGAAAAACAGGCTCCATCTGATCGTTCTCGAACAATGTAAAGGAACGTGATGGAAGCGCGGAATGCAATGGAGTCTAAAAATCACAGATTTGTCGAAAAATGTCAGCCAGCTCGTGGCCCTAATTTAATATGCCATCAATCTATAATGCAAAATAATTAATTAGAGTAGCTACTTACCGTGTTGATTGTCTCTAAAGCTAAGATTCGTGCTATTATTGCTAGACATAAAGTAGAAATTACAGTATAACCGTTAGTTCGTTTGCAGTAAAATTGTTTACAAAAGTTATAGCCAGCCCCGCACCACACTAATTATATATTTATACGTTATAGAGCAGGTGGAAGTTTCAGTTTTGATCGGTTGAAGGCCAGCTAAACTATATTTAAAGACTACGAAATTATTTTGATTTCGTTTGTGTTTCAATACAGTATAATGAATAGAGGTGATCTTGTTCATGTATACGGCAAACAACACACTAAATAGAAGGATAGCAGCTATTTCAGATTTCTAAATCGTAATGTGATTTTTCGGATAATTTTGTCCAGTTACCTACCACAATTTTCCACCATTTAAAAGTATAACGTTTTGGATCTAGTTTCAAAGCAACAACACGAGGGTCAGCGTCTTAATCTTTTGGACAGACATCAGCTGTGATAACCTTCCATTGAGTTAAAGGGAACTTGTAGCTATTCAAGAAAATTTTGTATAAGACATTGTCGCTGTCTAATTTTTAGTGGCTTTGTAAAAATTTAAAATAGAGAACACGTTAGTTATATATCACGCATGGTCTGTAATTTCTAACACTACGACAGACGATCGAGTGGATTTCCTTAGATTCAATGAGAGTAGACCGCGAAAACATTTGATTAGTTTATGTTGTTGCATTGTATTGTTATTATTGTTGTTATTATACGCACGGTGATATGAGACGTTGCTAGTAATTATACTGCAGGCATTGTGGGTTACATTAAAGAGAACTTTTGGATGTTCTAGAATGATTTATGCGAACGACGTTTACCCTCAGTCTGGTCGAGTCGAATCTTCGCCGGATATGGGCTAGATGCTTGAGTGATTGCCTTTTGAAGTTCCCATCCTTTGACCTTGAATGTAGATGACACGTTAGGAAATATTGGCACCGTATAGATGAATTCTAAAGGGCGGCTTTTCTTAGCCTTAGCCATAATTTTTAGAACTATCCCAATTGTAATGAACGCCGCAACATGTCAATTATCACGTCATTTATCTCTTTATTTTATATAGAAACTATTCTTATAAAGGAGTAGTTTCAACCCTGGGCTTTACGATTTGAGTATTCACCCAGAAATGTGGGACTCGCACCCACGTTTCTCGGCGAATACTTGAATAAATATACACGTCTTCCTTATTTTTTGCTTATAAATCTGGGTGGTGACCATGACAGTTACGATGAGATTTCGGTTTGACTTCATGTACCATTTTCCTTGCCGAATTATATTGATATAATGATTAAATATCTTTTCGATATGCTTAAATATATATGGGCATATCATTCTAGATATGGATAAATTTAGATATATGTATGTAAAAATGGATCAACCAAGAGGCAAACCGTCTATTTGTGGCTCTAGCAATACTAACTGCAAATCAATGAAAGGACATAATCACGATTAAGGTTTCACCTTGTAGGCGATAACAGCATAACTATTGGAACCTGAGTATCAATGAAAGCTAGCCACTAATGCATCCTCTCGAAGAGCGTCGATCTGCTCGAATGTATTATAGTATGAGTCGAATACATACGAAAAACGTCGCTGTGAAAGGAAATTGACTATCCTTCAATTGGCTTAACGACTCTGACGCCGCGTTTATGTATACCGCATCATGCCAATAGAAGCGAGGTGATCGTGACGAAATGTTCAATGCGACGCCGTCTTTTGACTCAGCCAGCCACCCTGTTTGATTCTTGTTCATTGTAACGAGACGCTCGCACACTAAACATTGGTCAATTTCCAGGCCTTCTAAGGCATGTAGACCTGCGCTATCGAGAGACCGGGAGACTCTTAGTATAGATATACAATCAAAAAGCGTTGCAATAATGGCTAAAGTGAAGATAGGTGGTTATAATGTCGAACTCCTTGGTAAATATAAGAGGTTTAGTTATGCGTTTGTATGGCCATAAATATCCGACGCAAATCTTGGACTCGGCGCGAAGATCTTCGACTGTTTAATTCGACTCATTATGTGCTTTTCCTGACTTGATCCTCAACTATCGTTCTGTGTAAACAAACCTATGGAATAACTTTTTGGCACTACGGGAAGATCTTCGTATTTGGGTTTCTTCAATAAATTTACATAACGATAACCCTATCAGCAGTTTCTATGGCTATCATCTATTTATTCTTCCTATTTATCTTCTATTTATTCTTCCTTTTTCGCAACTCTTTTGTGGTCGCCCATCAGTGGTGCACTTGTAGCCAAAGGTAGCCGGCACGCTTTTTTCCTATAATGCCATGGCAACACACTTAGAGCTGTGAATACGTATCAATCCCACGAACCACGCTGCTCCATGGTTAGATTCACTGGATAAATTCGATTTAGGAAAGAACTGGAAACTTTTAGAGCCTCTTGTGAGGCTTCCAATTCACTAGTGCAGCCCTGGGTCAGCTAAAATCCCAACAGCAAAGTTTGGGGACAACGATTTTTGTTGACAATAAAATGAACACCATTTGCGAATTGTGGCATTAAAGAAGCGTGTCTATCTATTAATGGTTCGCCAAACGCGCCCTGTCCATTTGGAATAAGGGGTATTATTACTTACGTTTTACAGCAGATACAAATGGCGGAGCTGAAAGCGAGTACGCCCAGGACCAAGAACAGAGCTGAAATTTAATGCAGAGTTAGCTTTAATTACTACATAGATTCGTGCTATGTCAGAGATGCCTTATTTTCTAAAAATGATTGAATATGGAATGAGAAGCACCTTCAACTTAGATTTTTTTTCTACCAGATCTAGGAGCTTTTGTAAATGAACGCGGTCGAGTCAGGTCCGTACGCTAATAGCGGTCACCAGCTCTTGAATTTCAATATGGGTTATTTGTATGAATAGTAGGCGGCCAGTGAATGGCTAGAAGACCATTTCCTTGTAGCATTGCTGTGCTCGGTATCAAAATGTTTCCTCGGAAATTCGGTGACTGAACAAAGTGGAGAGCACGTAGTCTTCATAAATTTATAGTTAGTCTCCTTATGATCGTTAGTAAACACATAGTAGCGACTGTGCCGACCTGACCTAGGAACCGTCAGCTTATTTGATGTATAGCTTGCGCGTATATGAAAACTCAACGGCAAATCGATTCCTTTTAATATAATTTAGTTTCTTTGTTACTTGGACATACTGAACAATGGGCAATAGTTGTTTTCCTTATAATCCAACAATGTTGATAAATCAGTAGCTAATACTTGAGCAGTTCAGAAAAGAGTGGTAATAGATGTTACACAAATGTTTATCATAACTTGTTTTTTAGCAGAAGTTTCATGTTAGTAGTAATTTGTTTTTTGCAATTGTTAAAATGCACTTTGCTTTTTTTTATAAACGTGAAGTTTCATTTTTGTCTTACGAGTGTTATAGTTCACACATTGTGTACGATGTAATAAAGTATCGGTTGTTAAAATTTAAAAACTAAGTCTTATTAAAATTATAAAACGCCTAATTGTCAAGACATTTTCTTGTTAACACTACTTAGTAAATGTGCTCAATGTGTGTACATATAGTCGTACACATTAAACCATTAACGAAGATGACCTTTACAACCTGAATTTCTTTTTTCGGAAGAAAAATATAGTTGGGCCTTGCCTCAAAAACATACCGCACAAAATGATCGAGCGGTCAGTGCTTTCCTGAATTACTTGTGAATCACGACGTCCAAGGCGGTCTTCGTTATGCTCTTCAGACAATAAGTGATTATTATGTTCTCTCATGTTTGTGGGAAGATGCTTGTAACTATCTTCTTTTGACGGAGTTCTAATGAATATATATTTTCCTTTTTCTTGCAGCCCATTTACTGGGCTTTTACCATCTAATGAGCATTTTAGCATTTTATCGAACATCCTTGACTTTGTTATAGTGCACAGGGATACGCAATCTTAATTCGATTCGTCCCGTATTTCTGGGCTACTATATCGTCAATTGAAAATCTCCATATTTCACACCAAACACCTGAAACGATGCAAACATTGAGTTCAATGGAGATCGACCGCTGCCTGTTTCGCAGCTTAGGCGCGTCTGTTCGTTGGTGACAACAGCTGACAGCGATAAAACCTGCACAGGGCATAAAGATTCCTTGTGTTTTTACCCTCTCATGGTGGGGTGCTTGCATGTCAATGCTTGGCTAATACAGTAGCTATGATGGTGCAGTGGTAACATGCTTGTCTATTGAACTTAGAGACGTACGTGAAACTGCCAAGCTTGCGTGCTCAAAAAAGACCTGCTATTTGCAGTAGTTTTTAATAAGAGCGGTAGCACCGAGCGTAAACTTGAAATATTCGTTAGGAATAGCGACTTATTCAAGATAACTAACTTTAAGTAATGGCTTAAATATATTAAGAGTGATGACCATTTTCGTTAAAAACGAGACGTATGAATATCTTTATATATTGTCAGATGTATTTGTTATCGTACGCCATGATTTTTTCCTGTTTAGGCGATCTCATAGGCGATAACTGATATACGAGGAACCTTTTTGAGAAGAGGCCTAAATAAAATCATTCTTTTTTTTTGAGATTATGCGCAATTAACAATAGTTTTACATATTTTTTAAGGCCTATACTACAGAAAACCCTATATATCCAACCACATAAATGGTACTGTTCGATATTTTGTTCTGAACCTTATAATCATCAGGTTCGAATCGCTTAAAATACCCTTTATGGTCGTTGGATTTGGATGACACTCATAACATAGAAAACATTTGACTCGCATAATCTGCAGGTAGAGTTGTGTATACAAACACGGCGCAAATGCGCGCAAAGCTTTGATACGTATTGGTATAGATGAAGTAACCACTCCATTTACAATTAATTTAGACTATGAACGCTTAAGAACAGAAATTTGTGGGATCACAGAACACTGGATGTTTATACAGCAAGCTACACGACATTATATAAACATAATTTTGTAAGATTCGCTCAATATTTTAACCCGACGCCCAGCTATAGCCTTGTAAAGGCAAAAATGTATGTTGCTACATTTATTGTCACTGATGGTGTTTGTCCATCTAAAAACAAGGTAAATTTTTTACCTTCTTTTGAGAAGAAATTGTTGTGAGTGTGTATGCGTAAAAAGCTCAAAGGGTTGTCGTTTGATTTCGACGTGTTTTGCAGTAGTCCAGTTACTTTCGCTAATAAGTGCATACTTAGTTACGGCTATACGGCAACAATAAAATTATGACGCAGTTAACACGCGCTGTTTATGGTAGACGTTTGACGTTTTCCTGCCTAAATACGGTGATTAGTGTCACTGTGGCAGCAAAAGTGGTATACAATAGTGGACGCGATTAACAGACTCGTAAGTTAACGAAGTATTTTGGCCTTTATGTCCGGTGTCTCTTTCTTAGTTAAGGACCGCACATTTAAAGTTTTATTTAAAAAAAAAAACATATTCAAATGTACACATGTGTAAAAATGCATGATTGAAGTTCTACGTTTATGTTAAACACAGCTTTCTACTAATTATTCTGGTAATATTTGTTTATTCGATAATGAGGTGCAATTCGGATCTTTCATGTATTTGCAGAATTTGCTGCTCAAGGAAAAGTATATGAAAAATTCGTAGGGGCTAGGGTGGGCTACTGCTTAGTGACTCGGGGGGCCCCTAATCTGTTTTACTGTCAAAGAGGTCTTTGAAAGAAATATGTTCCTTTATATCAGTTGAAAGCTGAATCTAAAAATGATCAATCCAAGTAACTTATACGTTCCTATACCTAAACCAATGTTTCCACAAAACCAAGAAGAAGCAGCGCTTCTCCGTCACTTAAGACGACGCTTAGATAAACGAAGCGACTGCCACACAGCTGGACAGCCACGTGTATTGTTGTACACTGCAGTACAAATGTACACACATATAAAATTGGCATGTGCAGGTGTACAAGTCAAGCAACATTATTGTTATTATTATCTAGATAATAATAATAATAATAAAAGAGGGTCCTGGCCGTATATCTAATGCTTTTCCGATAGTAGCGGCAGCAGTCGAATACAGACCAGACCGAGTGACAAAATCACTATTTACTTGCTGAAATGACTCGTAGAAGTTCGTGCACAATGAAAGGCAATGTGATACTTGTTGCTTTAAGAGATAGTATAGATCAAGCGTAAACTGATTGGAACTGTTGATAAAGAAATTATCAATAGACATCGCAAGATAATTCACGGTGTTGATTCCCTGATGAAGTTGATATTTTGCGCAAAAATTCCTGCGTGCAGCGATGTTAACTGCAAAAGTTTTGGATCTCTCATAGACATGATAGGCATGTCATGACCTAGTGGCCATAACTTGTTAATTACGCTCGATCTGACGCGGAGGGAATATGTCCTATTACCCCGGGGACAACTGATGATTATGCGGTGGAAAGGGTAACTCACTGAAGCTAAGTCTCACTCAGAGCTACGGCAACAAAATAAAAGCTAAAATGAAAGTGATACCGTGGCGCAGGCGCAGACCGAAAAACGAAGAGAAAGAGAGGGAGAAAGCGGAGTTCGCGCGCGCCACCCGATATCTAGATAGTACCGAGAAGGTTAGGTTCACGGTTAAGGTTGCTCTTGCCGTTTGCTTGTGAGCTGCGCACGCTATAGCAGGACCCACACGTTACCAAAACGACCATTGACTTCCTCAACCACTATCATTATTAACGGATGAAGGTAGTGAAAGGTGACATCAGATACATTCATAGCGCGAGGACTGTTTGAAGAATGGCTGAACTCCCGCCGCACTACACTTTACTGCGCAGGTGCGCGCACCGTCGCGCTGCCTACTCCGCACAACATTTAGCGGCGCTATATGTTCTCGGGTAGTCTAGGAAGTACTGCACAGTAAGACCGTTTCGTGCTGTTGGCTAGTAATGGGACTGGACGCGGCCTTGTGAAGGTACCATCAGTAGCTGTCGTTATAAACGAGGGTTATAGCGAAAGAAAGGGCTTTCGGCCAGACGGGAGCCGACGCCGGCGCTCGCGTAGTCGGTTGCTGGATGGGTGAGGGTTGTCGAGACCTGTATGTGCTGCTAAGTTCTTCTATAAACTGAGGTTAAGTTGCTCCTGCTCCTGCTCCTGCTACTGCTTCTGCTGCTGCTGTTGCTGCTGGTGTTGCTAATTTTACATACGGTGCTGGCCTCGTCATCATCAGCTGCATCATCGTCACCGTCGTCATCCTATTAGTTAAGGAAAAATCGTCTGCTACCGTAGCTGTCGCTACGGCCCGGCCAGGCCTGGCCCGGCCCGTGCCTGTGTGTCCGTTGACGTGCCGCGCACTACATTACGATGTGGAGAGAAAGGGCGGGAACGAGATGGTATTTTTTCCCCGACCGTGGATCCCTGCGATGAGGGCAGCAGCAGCCTCCGCCGCCGCGATGTCAGTATTAATAGCGGTGACGACCTGCGAAACGGCGAGTTATTCGGGACAGAGCCGCCGCCGAACAGCAAGCAACCTGCTGACTGCCGCTACTGCTGCTGCTTCAGAGTGCGAGTCATAGCCCGCTAAGACTGGACCCGGTTCAGATGGCTCTCGTTGAGTTAGCTTGTCTCTTGTTAGCCGCTTATCTGGCTGTCCTCTCATTCGGCCATCGCCTTGGATACCAGCAAGGAGCAGAAGAACGTTCTCAACTCGCCAGGCAAGTCGTCTAAGCAAAGCGACTGTGGCGAAAACAGGTCCTTGTGGGACACCGGAGAGGGCCACTGAGTCGGGAAGCTCTTGATCTGGAAATCGGCCACGGCTTGCTTTAGTTGATACGGCAACAAAGATACAAGAAGGCGTAGGGCCAGTAAAGAACGACAGCCAGGACAGCAGAAAGCTGCGATAGTTCTGTTTACCTTTTCCCTTTTTCAATCACCTTCATTCAGTCATTCAGCAAAACGAGCTTACACGAGTTCTCCACGAAGACAACGACTCACTTAAATCCCAAGGCAAGTGTTGGCCTTCCAAGACAGTGGATGAGAGAAAGTGTTAGTGTTTGGTGGCGCCTCAGCTTGACCTGTCTTCAGTCACAGCCCGTTTATCTATTTTAAGCAAAACATTATGATGCTCTTCAAGTCGCCCACGTCATTATCATTACCATAATCGCCATCCTCGTTCTACAAATAGCATCGATAAAGCATTCCGCAACGAGCGCTTGTCCTTTTTACTGGCTCTGCCGGTGTCGCATGTTCATTAGTTCGCGCTGTAGGTTCACTGCCCAAAATCACTAATCGATCAAAAAGAAGAAAAAAGACAGAGATTGCATTGGATATAGTCGGCTTCGTGGATGCCGACCGACGCAGCCGTCGACGATCTAATCCGCGGAAACGTTTTTAGGGAAAAGTTTTTAGGGCGCTTCGACGTTATCAGGCTTTCCTTATTGTATGTGTTCCTTGCTTGAAATTCAATTTTAGGCGTGACACCTCGTTCGTGTATTGCTGCCCGGGCGCGATCTCCTTTCCTAAACTGTAGATTCAAATGTGCGTGGATTTTGTGCATTCCTTTACGATGAGTCCTGCGGTTTAGCTTCCCTCGATCGTGCCTATCAGCGGAAGATAAGTTAAATCGTTTTTTCTTCAAAGAAAAACAAGAGACAGGGAGAAAAGCAGCCGTTGTATCCTATCCGGGGCCCGTCATGGCAGACCTGTCAGTACTGCATTTATCACAGATAATTTTTCATCTACGCTAATATATGTCCAATCCGTCTAAACGTGATGCTCTCATATGGCCTTGCGCACGCCAAACTGGCATGTCAGTATTGAATTTGTAGGCTCCTTTTCGTGAGGTTGCGTGACGAACGCGTATGCGAGATAGTTTCGTCCACAACGTTCAAAATCGATCTCAGTGTACCATGCAATATCATTGGCGCCGTCCTAATGTGTGCAAAAAGGCCCCATTGTGAAGAGGTGACGACGATGTACTCCGGGGCGTGTCGTGTTAGTTTTCTTGGAGAACGCCCAGGCCGATCATAGGCCATGAGGTACACCCACCTCAAAGTGGACCTTGTAGTAAGTAGTATCAGCCATTCATTAGCAGGGCTAAAAAAAGCGTGCTACTATTAGATAAAACTTGGCCACAGCAATATCCGACGAATGATCGACGAGTCAAAGAGGTGTCAATCGAAACTAGAGACAAAGCGTCAGCACAACGCTTACGACACCGTAGCTTTCGCTAAGCTAAGAAGAAGCTGGAGTGAGCTGCGCGCTGGATACATCTACTCCCATAGTTGGCGCCGCTAAGGGCACTGTCTTCACCATTACTGCTAAGGCCACGGGACAGCCGCATCCCGGAGGCTCTGGGTGCATCGAAAAAGCATGCTGGCACTATGTCGAATGATCAGACCAGTGGCCAGCCTGGTCCAAGAAGCATAGGAGTGCAACAGAAAACGACGATGGTGTCGGACATACCTAATCGCCTAGAATAGACTACATTCGGTTCGAGCCGGTCAGTGCAGGAAAACAAAGGAAAGGGCGAAAGTGACAGAGCGAGCAAAGGAAAAATGAATAGAAAGTCTGCGTCGAAAGATGAAGATTTGACAAATAGAACTGACATAACGGACAGAGAAACCGGATTGGCCGTACCTATTTCGCCATACACAGCTGACAAAAATATGAATACAGTATTATTAAAGGGGCCCAATCTGAGTGTTTGTTTGCATGCTCAAACCCTACGATAGTAGGATCATATTGTTATTAAAGTTACGATCTCGCGCTATAACGTAACAGGCCAACTGCAGTCCTGAAGTTAGCCGATTGTGTTTTGCAGTTCAGAACGGTTAGCCAAGTTATCAGCAAAAAAGCATCTCGGCATTGCTGCTTGTACTCGCTACAAGCAGCCTATTTCGGTGAGTAAGAAATAAAGCGGTATTAACTAGCAGTAAACAAACGTATGCGAACATATAAAAACTAATATATATATATATATATATATGTATATATTGCTACCTAGGACACGAATCATTTTAATTAGTTTGGTTATTATAGGAATAAGTGTTATACGAGTTTAAAATTTTATCATGTGAATTATCGCTGGCTTTCAACATTACTTCAAATATCAGCTACATGCTATAATCTCGTTCACTGACAGCTAGCCGGTTAGACTGCGTTGGTCGCATGAAGACATAAGCAAATACGGTCGGTTCGCCATATTCTACAGAGGCGCCATCTACAGATGCGGGCGTAAACTCAACCGCCGGGACCTGCAGCGCTCCACCGTGTCGTATCGAAGAAGCTATCTTTTTTATAGTACGAAAATCGCTCACTCTCTGGCTATAATCTACTATTATTCATACTTTGTTACTCAGCGAACCATGTTTCATAATTGAAAAACAATGGTGAGTGCGCCAAAGGTTGATTGTACTTGACGCTAGTTTGGCCGCTAATGATCGTCACTGCAATGGCTAACCATGAGCTACTCCTCCTGCCTACCTCAGGGTCGCCCACCTCATCCGGATTATCGAAAAAGTTGTTATTTAGCTATTTTTTCTCCCACGATTATCCATAGTCATAGCAATGTCGAGTGACGTGCGTCATCGGCGAATTATCCTGTCCGAACCCTGAGTCAGCGTGGCCTACGGCAGGCTGACAAGGGAATATCATTGGCTGGTCTTAACTGGAGACTAAACCAAAAAATGAGATGAAATCAAAACGATGCTATCGTTTTTGCGTTAGTATCAATTGTGGCTGTTAGTATAATAGTAGCTGATGCCGTAATAGTATATCTGGTACTCTGCCCGAGTCAAGCTAACATTTGTCTACGAGGAAGAACCATGTTTGGTAGACAATTTAGTGTAGATAACTGTATTTGTAACTTTCATAGCAATTAAAACCTCTAGTTTTCTAAATTATTTATCCCAATTTACTAACTTATTTCATCAGCTGGAAACGAACCACCTAAACAATAGTATTAGTCGCTGGCGGCTTTATGTAAATTTTCTCCCCAAAAATTCGAATTTCATGTAACATAAAACGTGCATCGAACACGGTCACTGATCGGTCCCGTTTTGTCGTATGAGTAGTACATTGTTTAAGCCATAACTTTTTGCTACACCCGTTGTTAGTACACAGGAACAGGAGAAAAGGCGATGACGGCGCAAAGCTTTTTGTGCCACTACAGAGAGAGACCGAAACTATCATTTTATGAATTGCAACAGTTACCATGTGCGTGTAACAACACGAACATATCTTTTTCTTCAGGGCATTCTTCACGGAAATAGCAACGGCATATCCAGTATACAGATCGTGTATCAAAAAAATGCTCGAACTATCTGTGAGCGAGTGACTCCCCGTTGTGATAGATGCTTCTGGAGCGAACTATCCAATAGGCATTTTACGTGAGCGTCCCGAGGCTCGGAGTTTGCGTATGCATACGCGCCATTAAAAAATAAAGATCGGCTGCTAAGAAGATCCGGTCTTGCCCAACTCATGCTATGATAAAGGCATGAAAAAGCGAAAGCCAAAAAAAAAAACGAGAAAAAAGCCGTGTGAGCACTAGAGTACAGAAAATGGAACCGTGTAGTGGTTTTATATAAATTGTTACTGCACGATTGTGAAAGCCAAGAAGGTTGTATCAATCCCACAAATATCTTTCAGAGTAGTCTGCGAAAGAGAGCATAATCCGAATTTTAGCAATCTATCTACTCTAAACAAAAAAGTCGGTAATATTTTTCGTAAAATTGAGGCTTAGAGAGACAGTTTGAAGTCCAGATAATTTAAATGCGCTCGACTTGAATTGTATGCAGAGTGCTTCATAAGTCAAAAGATCGTATAACTGTGTTAGGTTATGGCTATGCCGAGTGTAGCGCATTAAAAAATCTTGGGTTTTTCATGTCTTCGACCATTTTTAATGATATGGCGTTAAAGTGACCATTTAAGAAAATTAATGGGAATCTCAGCTGGCTCCAGCTCGGCTGCTGTGATGTAGAAACAAATCTGAGATGGGAAATTTCGCCGCCTTGGCCAGAAGCATAAATAGAGATTTTAGCAACGAGCTTTCGTTGGTATTGCGGTCCGAGCGAACAGCCGCAAGCAATTGGTCCGGATAAAGCTTTGGAGACACTAGCAAAATTTTCTGGGGCCTGTGAAATACGCGCCTGTTTCATACCAGCACAGAAATACCGCGCTGTCATATCTAATAGGTTACTGTTTTTCCACTTTTGCTGGCGGCTTTTTCGGCAAGCTGTCATGAATATCAGATACATAGACATTAATTACTGAAACTATACATCTTAGCAATTTAAAAATTGTTATTATCAGCGCATAAGGCTGGATAGCACTTCGGTATCTTGCTGCTACTCTATTGTGATTGGCTTGTTTTGCAAAACAGGACGCGTCATATTATATCTTCACAATTTCGGCAAGATAGGTCATACTTGTATACAGGAATTCTTCTAATTGGTTACTTCGGTTACAAACGGCTTTGATAGCTACGTACTTCCGGAACCTGCAGGCAAAATAGCAAACGACATTGACATGCAAACTCTTCATTTGACATATCTCGAGCCAACCTTGGTTGTATCTCTCTCCCGCCCTCTCGCACTCTATTATTAATAGCTTTCCCATGCCCTAGCATAGATATACGAACTCATTGTTTCAGCTTAAGCCTAGCAGGCCTTAAGAGGCAGATAATTAACAATTTTGACTGGAATTCGCAAGGCACAAGCTAGAAACCACTTTCATTCACACCCTGGTCTCTTTAGTCACCAACCGAACTCAAGCCTTAAGCCGGATCGCAGACTGTTGTCCCGTTTTTTCCACCAAAGGCGGCATCGTCGTAAATGAATAGATCACCGAGTTGCAAATTCGTCTTGTTCCAGATTCATTTCCAGCATTCACTGTGGCTTCTCTAACTGCTGGTCAGAATCTCGAGGGTTCCCTAGCGCAACTCTGCTTATGACTGGTTACCCCCATATCAGTCGTTAAATACGCTTGATGCCACTTAGACGAACAAACCAACTAATAAGTGACATCTTGATAATAGACAATGGTAATGGGGAGAGCTTTGTACCTTACGATATCTAAATGCTCAACGCATTTCCTATGTTCACTAACGCACTAGAAGATGTCCCTGGATGATACTCAAAGCTCCAATTTATTCATTCGTTCAAACTGACCCGTGATAAGATCGTTGATTCAATTCTGTGATCTACTCATCCCTCAAAACAAGGAACAATAGAAGGCCGGTTAATTGTCGCCGTGTAAGTCGTCCATGTAAGCGTCGTTGTGCGCTATTGCTAGCCCGAAAAGCACCACGACTATTTAGAATCATTGATTATTAAGGAGTTAACAAACAGAAGGCGAATCGGCCGCTAAAGGTAACTATCGTCAAGATCCCTGGCATGGCCTTGGTTCCGGTCTGTCATAACAACGGATTCGGAAGACACGAATATATTCTGTGTATCAATTCGGTGATCTGTAGAGCAAACCGTAAAGCGATCAACATCTAAGTTTAGCATCTTGTGAAGACAAATCTACCAAGAAGTTAGGTTATTATTGCTCAAATGAGACGTTGTGTGTTCGGCTCAAAGACTAACTAGTACAGGGATAATATTCATTTTTTAGTCATTCAATGGTAAGTACAGCCATTCCTATACCGTTATTGTAGAAATAGCCCTCGAACGGCGCTGTCTATCCGTAGACGCACAGAAAATTCCCTCATGTGTCTCTTCAAAGACGGATGGCAGTATATATAAAATTTCTAAATTGGGGATTGGTACCAGAATGAAATTGACTATTTAAATACACGAATTTTATTGTAGCTCAAATTTTATGAGTTATGTGTCTCTAATGAAATCGCATTCGACATCTTGACGTACTCATTCTGCATCGTCAATGAACCAAACTACGTGCGGCATCATTGACGCTATTAAGCAAAAACATCGAGCCATAATCCTGTTCTGTCCGAAATTGCACAAAAAACAAAACTAGTGTACGTACCTATGTGCGCAATGTAGTTGCCTTTACAGCGTTGGGAAGGATAACATGTAGACATGAGGTTTTTGAAGAAGGTTTGCAGGTGTGTCTATGCATGCGAAGATGATATACGTGAAAAAAACTAAAAATTTTCGTGTGAATCGTTTTATTTGAACACAGACTTTTTTTTTTATAAAATAACGAAAAGTTCCGATATTGAGAATAATATATAAAAACAAAGAGTGCAAAGGGTACAAGTAGAAATTATCGACCTGAAGATGGGCAACAAATTGATAAAAGTTTTACATTTAAAGTGCCTACGCTCTAGAAATTGAATTATTCGCGTCTACTGAATGTACAGGTTACATTTTTCATCTGTAATTACCTGATCTAGTAATTTAGGATTAGCAAAAAGAGCTGCGGAAAGATATCTGTAGAGCTGTGAGAAGAATTTCATCTACGCAGGTCCGCAGAACCGAATCTCACAGGACTTTTAAAAGAGTCTTCTATATCTTTAAGCTTCAGCTGTCCAACGTATCGGGGGTCCGTTGGGGAATCTGTCCTTTCTCTTGACACAAAACGGCATAAAATTTCGTTGATAACGGCGGTCACAGTGATCCTGCCAGAAAAACACAAGTCGCCGTAATGGCTAAGTGTAACTCGTTTTCGTACTACAAGGCACGTATTTAGTGTATTTGAGAGACCAAGGGATACATTTATGTTTGAGACTCCAGTCGTCCAATATGCCGATGGCTGACGGGGGCTGTAGACGTAAAATTCGAAGACTTTACTTAAATAGTGGAAAATGTCTCGCATTGGCAATTGCGTGATTCGCAGTGATCTAGCTTCGAAACTTCGACACCGCACAATATGAATGATAATTTTATTATATTTTTTTTTGAAAGCAATACGTGAATTGCAATAGAACTTCTGTTATTTTTTATTATAAAACGTGAATATATTGAACACGTATACTATACACCTATACCAGGGTAGGAAACCAGGGGCCGGTGCTCTAAGTCGTGCTAACAAAACATGCCACACAACCTGTCTAGATAGGCAAAGTTATTGTTTTTATATTTTTTTTTTTACCTATGTAATTTAATCTGCAGAACTCTTATTATGAGCAAACCACCTTCAAGTACGGTATTACTTTGTGTAATGGCTGGAAGTATCTAGAAAAGGTAATTAAAACTTTTGCTTATATAAAGAATAGGAACCTGTCTTTTAATGTGTGCAACAATGGTGATAAAAATTAAGTGCGTATTTTTAACAAGCTTTACTTCAAATAGCAACAAACCAAAGGTTTTAACCAAAATATTGGTTGGCCTTTCTCATGATCTGAGGTCAGCTATATCTGTCTAGTCTGAGATTAAAGTTATGCATTGGGATTGGCAGAAGAAGTGAAGCTGTACATATAAGAACCACTTCTAGCTTGCGTCATAACCTGGATAGATCGACGCTTAAAATTATGATCAAAAGCGTACCACAAATACAGTTTACGCAGTTAGTTCTATAAATTTAGCACAGTAAAAATTGCCGTATCGCATTTTAATACGTATCAATCCATTGGTTTTATCTAAACTCTGTGCACTGATTGTCCATCCGCGCGCAGAATTCGAGGAAAACATTCCCTGCAATCATGAAATAAGTAGTATAGGACAACCTAAATATGAGATGGTTAGAAAAAAGCTATGAAAGGTTCCTAAATGCTTGTTTGCGCAAAAGCGATAGGCGAAAATCCCTATAGAAGAATATGGCTCATCGGGCTGAGCAAGTCAATGCATATGGATGGTAATAATGTTTCATGCTCAGAAAGTGAGGTGAACATTGTCCAGTGTTGTGTTTCCTGCTGGCTTGAATCGGCTCTAAGTAAATAGTTATGACTAGTTTATAAAAACGTGACCACCGCTCTCATGAGAAGACTTTAGGCCAGCCAATCTGTGCACCTAATTTCATCTCAGGTCTACACGGCATATGCAGCGTAAGAGAAAAAGTAGTGTCATCCGAAGCTCGAATCCTGGAAAAAAATATCGCAAAATGATGTCAAATTTGAATATATATGTGTACCTATAGACGAAGCATATTTTTAAATAGTATATTTGGTAACAATCTAAAACGATACAAAAATCGAAAAGCGTGATGCCTCTGGAATAAGTAAGACATTATTTATACGGGTAGAATACTTGAGTAGTCACTACAACGGCGAAAAAAATCGACCGAACTTACTAATTTAAGGCTGGTGGTCCTTTTGACGCCATTGATGAAGTGGTTTTCGACGTCAAGCGCACAATGTAAAGGTTACGGAGCCAAGTGAAAGCCTCTGGAGTGGCAAAATAGCGAAGATCTGTGGAGCATTGTTTGGTCGAGCTGCCATATATACTGCTTGCTCTCCGCGAAGTCAAGGGTCGAATAAATGGATAAAGCGATTGGGGACACAATCTAGCCAAAGTTTGCTTCAGACTAGCAGCATTTGACCCCACAGCATTACGTGAACGTCAATCATAAGGGAAGCGTTCAAGGTACGCTGATCCGACCGGTCTCCATAATATCTCATCATTATGACAACTATTGACGCACGAAACGAACCAACAACACATTCTACGCGTTAATACGAGGACAGGGATTCTTGCTAAATGTTTCCTACCAGCCGTGAATCATTTCTCTGTAGGCATCTCAATCATTGTCTTGCTTTCCCTCAAACCTGCAAAGGAATAGCCGACTCGCAGCCTAGTAAGCTAGATTAGAGGCATCTAGCAATCCTTCGGTCGCGTCAGAGGCGTCTATCGCTTTATGCTACATCGATAGGGCAGGTAGACTTCCGGGTGTCCAGGACACTGTGCCGCGAATTCTCCAACGGTTTTATGTCGTCTCCAAAGTGCACCATCAAGGGTGGATGTTAGGTGTATTGCTTATCGTTTACAATCGAGGAGCCATTGACAGTCCGCAGCGTGAGGTAGAGGATCAAGAGCAGCGCTTAGGACCCATTATACGGATATCTTCGGATATCGTTCGAAAGAAGCGTGTAAGCCGTTTTACCTGACGCTAGAAACCATACAAGGTTACGACAATCGACTAGTTTCTTTTCCAGATACTATTTCGCCTCGGTAGGCGACGGAAAGTGTCGTGTAGCGACTCTGAAGCACAGCGGACTTACCCTGTTCCAAAGAACGTTCGATAGAAGCACATTTGAGAATTCAGGTTGTTGCAATGTTTTCAAGCTTTGCCAGGCATTTCGGATGATCAGAATTAGTTTCGTTATTAGTGGTTGAGTCCTTCCATGATCACTAACAACTTGCGAAGCAGGTGTCGACTGACGGGAATAGCCGATGACCAAGGATACTTTTTTTCGTTTCCCCTTCTAACGTTAATTCAAGCGCTTAGGATCTTCGTAATAAATCTTATCATTGGTGCTAAGGTAGCCGACACGCCCCATAAGGCCAGCAGCAACAGCAGGCTCAATATCGCTAGGGCCTCCGCCAGAACTCGACGCTAAATTCAAAGAGCCTAATTGCCCGAAGCAGGCATAGCTGAATTAGACACACAGTGATAAAAGCTTGACTATGCTGGCTGAGTTTTTTTTTGCTTCTCAGAGGTTATACCGACTCTCCCTTAGAAATTGCGTAGAAAGGTAAGCTTTAAAATTGTTCGGCTATTACTGCTGAAGCCATTAGAATTCATTGACTTCAGATTGAAAGAGCAGGATACGATCATGCGATGCACGATTGACTGCTACTACAATTTTCACACGGAATATATAATAGCATCTAACGAAGTTCGCATATCTATACATGTCGACACAACCACGTCGTCGTTCAATACGGGATATATAAACTAAATATTTGAAAATAATTGGCTACTGAGAACAATTTTTAGAAATGGTAAGTTCCCATTGGTTTTTATATAGTAGCTCGAATAAGTGAGGTGTATATATGGCACGGTGGGGTGATGACAGCCAGATTTCGTGTCAGTGTGGTTAGCGGCACGTTTTTTGATTATACCTTGACTGGGCCTTAATCACTTAAAGGCCTTGAGACTCTTTACAATTCTAATGAGCTTCCGTAGTTGGGTGCATGAGTTGAAGTTCTATGATTTGTTCAACCTGGCAATTTAAACTGTCCTTATGAAGAAATAATTAAATTTATTTCCCGCAGGAATTTATAGTCGCCTATGGGCGCCCTTTACACATGTATGTTCAGCTAAATAATTAATAATACTGTCTGTAATTCTGCCCATCGCTCCCAGCTTGGTTGTTGCAGTAATCTAGAAAACGCGGTAAGTCCAGCGTCGAGTGTAACTAACGATGCCAAGGAAAAAATTAACTGAATTGAAGAATTCTGTTCAATCTTCTTACTAGGTGTCTAGGTGCGGTCATGATTTAGACTGTTTCCATTTGCGTACCCTGATTTACCATTGATTTTCAGCTAAAACCGTGCGCGGGAAGCTTTACGATAGATATGGGGACAACTGCCGCAGAGCATAGCGCTCAACATCGTGCTCCAAGCCGTAACGCTTGGCTACCTTCTAATGAATCAGTTCCGATAACATTTTACTGGTAGTTGTCTGGGCTATTCTGAACTTAAGTACATAGTAAAGAAACTAAAAAGCTATAAAAGCAAAAAAAAGTGATCTTCGGGCATGGCTGCCATAGAGCATAACGCTAAAATTTGCGAAATCCAATGGCAAGGCAATTCACGTTTCTTGCCTATCAGATCGAAATAAGATGTCTATCTTATGGGGTAGATTAATATCGACCCTGTACGAAATCCGCGGTCATTTTTTTTCAGCAAAATGGTCTAAATTTTTAAACATTTTGCTTGAAGACAGATCAGCAGCTCATTTCGTTGAAGTGGATAGGTGGGCCCTGCCAAATTGATTTGTAAAAAAAAAAAAGCAAATGAATTATTTTGGTTATTGAACTTTAAAATCGGTTATGGTAGTGGGACACACACACAATTATATAATAATCGTCAACATGATAGGTATCTTTTTTACTGTGACGGCCTACATATACGCAACGCCAGCCACGACACTGAAGCTTTAACCTTTTATGCTTACAACTTGGCTAGCCATGGTAACAACATATAGTCATCACTTTTCCAATAATGGCGGTTACCAATTCATCAGGTTAGAGGATCTACGCAGAAGTATTAGTGACGCAACAGTTGTAACAGCCTTCTCAAGATAAGCTAACTACCGTATTTGAAGATTATTTGTCTGATTCAATGGCGCTGCATCAGTGTTTTATCTTCTCGTCTACCTTTATTTTGATAATAATAACACATTTTCATTAGAATAACTTCTGCGGCTTCAAGTCGCAGATAGAAACATTACTATTTTTCTTAGTAAAAGTGTGAGGTATCGTCTAGACCTTCAGTCAGCGATGTTCCGAGATTCGGGCACGATATCACGTAGTCAAAAGTGTGACACGTTGAAAATGCGTATTTTCACATGAATCATATGCTCGGAACCTATTCGGTATATATATATATATATATATGATCCTATATAACTCTAGCTAAGACGTGCTCGGTTGCGAATCTGATGCTCCTTACTATTTTTCAGTCGCCGACATGCTGTCCCTATGGTAAATTAGTAGGTAACGTATTTGCCTGCTAAACCGAACGACACGTCGTGGTATAGGTTCAAATTTGGGAATAGACTCGTTTCGTTTTATACCAAAGGCTAGCCATTTGGAATGAGTAATGATGATGCCGGACAGAAAATTCGAGACATGCAGAGAGTCACCGATTCTTTCTGCGGCTCGTATATACAGACACAAAGTGTCCGTCTTTAGCATCTAAGAATTCTATACTGACGGTGATAATGTCGAATGCAAGAACATTCTTAAAGGGGAAAATGAATTTCAAATTTTCAAATGAAAAAATTTCAATGAAAACGGAACAATATCGATTCAATTTATGGTCGGAATAAAAGAAAATTATCTGTTATCGAGGCCGTTCCAGTTACCAACTGATCTTCAGTGATGTCGCTGGTGGAGAATGAAGAAGGATTAAACACAATTGAGGATAGAGAAACGGTGATAAAGGCGAAGTTTGAGTGCATACAAATGTTGCATGATTTTCAGAAACGATGAAAATTTAAGGAGAATGAAAAGCCTTTCGCTTATCGACCAAAAATCAACTTGAGCAAAACCTTGTTTACGTAAAATCAACTTTAAAACGATAAATGAGAGCCTAACCTTGCAGCACAAGGCCGGCCTGAGGGTTAAATAGAATTCTACGTTCTAACAACGCGCGACATTTACCTTATTTTTTCGTCGAACATTTGTGAACCCGTCTTAAAGCAAGTGTAACTAGTTTATTTAAGCTATGAGGGCAATAAACTTGCTTCCGTAGTCGGTTAGACTCGGTTAGAATAAGTAGACATATTCGAGCCACCTACTTACGCCTAGAAGTTGAACGAATGTGGCATGTATTGTACAAAGTGTAAACTTTGTGAAGTATCGCAAAAGCCGTCAGGATAGCTTTTAAGTACTCATTCAAAAATAGCGCGTCGAAGTCTATTTATACTAAGACAAAATAGCTTATCATGTATTGACCTAACGAATAACCAGCCATTTACTTCCTATACACCGATAGCTTTTTTTTTTTTTGTTTTTTTTTTTTTTTATTAATCGTCGACCAGTGGACGAATTGCAAGGATTGCTATACGACTTATCCGAAATATACTTCGAAAGATTTTTGTGACCACCGCTGCTATCATTCACTTGGTAGATCGATTTTTCCTATGATAGATGTTTTGAACTATTTTCTTAAGTGAATTTGTTTGTATATTTTGGCGTGTCCCGTGGGGACACGTTACATTGTTACACTCTCTACAAGAATTCCCACGATGCTTGAAATGATACGAGAAAATCCCTGGTGGGATACATCTAGCAAAAAATAAACTAATGTTCTGGACGGCCAGAATGAAACTCGCCTATAGAATAAACAGGTACGTCGCCTATTTTTGTTACTCACACTGTAACGGGTCCTTTGTCTTTACAATCTTCTTTCGTTTATTAATTAAGCACTACCACTAAATTTAAATAATAATAGTGCGTATTAGATCGTCTTCGATTGTTACCCTTTTGGGTCGTGCAGTATGTCCTGGGCACGATGTTGCATTTTTAGCCTGGGCGTAAGTGTTGCACGATTCGATCGAAATGAACTGCTCACAGGTCAAGCTAACGTTACAACTAAGAACGTGATATGTAATGCTTTGTAATGGAGAAGAGGGTTTCCCATAGTCGTGTCCAGTTTAGTGCAAACGATATAGAAGCTATACTTTGACCCCCCTTGCAACGAAAATAGGCATGTACTTGGCCTCGCATAATCTTGATGTCTTGGTGTGTCCTGTGCTGAAAGGTCTGGGTGTGGCAGGTCTCAGTTAAAGAAAATATCCAAGTAATTCTATTTGTGTCGATCGGTCTCATTGGCGCCATACATTACGAACGATGACATATCGTGAATTCGTGATCGAATCGCGTGATTCAAGGAGATGTACTTCAGGAAGCCTCGGCTTAAGTGGGAAATATCGCCACTTCGATAACACGGTCAAAAAATGTATCAGAAGTTTGCTTTAGATCGATAAAATCGCAATCGATATAGGTCTAGATCCATATCCGCAGAAGATAATATAAAGATCTTTGTAACATTTCGACGTCGACGTTTTACCTGTGCCGTTTCCACGTACGGTAGCAGCAAACTGTCCGAAAGCTGGAATTACCTATGCATATATTTGCTAGCTTAAAGGATCTAAAAAAAGCACCTTTTTTTTATAGACGAAAAGATAGATGCACACATTTCTTTATTCCACCATATTCTATAGCTTTACTATTGTATAGCATTTGTATGAACGAACAAACAAACGCTAAAGATGCGTTGATGGCTATTTTGTGCCGAAACCTCGTAGTAATGTAATTGGACTTAAATAATGTATCAAACACTCCTAATTTATTGGTCGCTATGAGTGATTCCGACACGTAACGTTAACTTATTTGACGCAAAGAGCGAAATTGAACTTCATATTACGTCGACACATAGCAATTTTACCATTACCGACCTCGATTGATAAGTAAAGGGGTTTAACGTGTATTAGTGGTGGTGGTCCGAATGAGACATGCTTGTATATCGCGTCAATTTAGAAGCGCCAGCAAAAACCGCAGGAGAGAAACGATTTTGGCCTGTTCCTTAGCTGGCTCAGTCGCGATCGGATAGGACGTGAACACCCCCTATGTTTAGGGATTCATGCACGCTAGCTTTGCTTTGCTTTACTCCTAAGCATTGGCTCCGGCGGGTGGCCTGCTCCAACACGAAGTGTGCTTATGTCCTGACTTTGGCCATGGGGGCATCCCTATGTTTAGTGGGCAAACACGTTACTATTGCAGCATCAGAGAGCTACAGTGAGCGTTGAGCGAGTTGAGGTTGTCGTACCTAAACTTTGGTGCGACAATTTCAAGTTGCTACAGTGTAAAAACGTAGCGATCAAAAACCGAAAGCCATTCCTATAATCAGCTGTTTATTTCTGTGTTAATTATTTTTCACTTTTAATTTTGGCGCGAATTGAAATATTTCGCTATTTGTAATCGTTTGAATATCGTACGTTCATATAACTCTGAGGGAACTTCAATTAACTCTATCCGAAAACTAGAGTAATACGTTATTTGTTATATTATAATTTATTAAC
>NW_019213385.1:135046-166581 GCF_002532875.2 Varroa jacobsoni
ATTTTATTTTATCCTATACTTCACAAACGTTAGCGCAATAATGCAAGCTAATAAAGAATGAGCAAATAAAAGCAGTAGCAATAATAGGAGTCAGCAGCATCCCATACATTAATGCATTTCAAAGTATGAGTTTATTCACGTATAGATGGCGCTCCCGTCGGGCGATTGGGCCGATAGGTTTGCTCTGGGTCATGAGATTCTTCCTGGGCTGCCCGCACAGCAGTAGGGAAAATATAGTTGCACCAGCAAAAATCGTATCTGTAGTGGAACAGATGGCTTGGAAAGAGCTTTGTTAGGTGCTGACTGATAACTGTGAGGGAAATCCCATAACTATACACTCCATCCTTTGCATTCAGCGTTTCTAGTGTTGATCTAAGCGCTTCAAATTTCCATAATATTGTATATGCACAATAAGCAGACATGTCATTGTATCACAGATGCTAAAATGGCTGCCATCTCCGACCATTTTGATCACCTAGAACCCCAGTGCCCGCCACGACCAATGTTACGAAGGCCTCACGAGAGAGAGAGTCATGTTCACAGCAACGAGATCACTGGATGAATTGGGTACAGACGTTCCTAATCTCCCCCATTGGCAATTACGGTATTTCGAAATTGCTCGGCTGATGCTGGTAAATCTATAAAGACTGCCAGAACAAGGGCAGATTTCGTATGGTTAGCGTAAGATATGATGATGTGACGTACGATTGGGCTTCAACAGAAGATGTATGAAGTTTTGCGCTAAAAAGTCGAGCTCTAGGCTTTTTGCTATAATTGGTTTTCGTCTTTGTTCAGTGTTGGTCTTAAATGTCAGAAATTAATGCATCTTTATTGTCTGTCAGCGTATATGTAAAATTTCAAATTCAAAGTAGGTTAAAGTGTTATGCATAGTGCCGTGGAATGGCGATTAACGGCTTGCACAGCTGGACTGAACCAAGAAGAAAAAACGGTTTTAATTGTACGCAGTATAGTCTGTGTAGCTTTTATGGTTTGATAAAAGATTATCGAGGCCTTATGAGAGAAGCAGCAACAGCAGCGAACGGTGAAACGAAGTGCAATAAGAGCCACGAGGCTTACTGACCGGGACGTGCGGTAGCCTGGCTTTTTATAGAGCTTCTCGACTCAGGCGTCTGGGAGAATGCTCTCTTCTCCATTTGAGCCTGATGGAAGTCCTGAACGGCGTGTAGTATAACCTGATGCCGAAGTAGGTGCTCGGTAGATGTGAAGGCAAATAAGATCTTCTTTTAGTTCCCCATGAATTGTGTTTGTCTAGATTATCTTTAAGTATGATGATAAATACCTTTAAGGATGGTAATCATTGGGTACTAGCATATTTTTAAGGACTAGGCCATTGGTCGGAGGTTGACAACATACCGGTTATCGTCTAGGGTTTTTTGTACTCTGAATGCATCCTAGCTGTCAGCTTTTTATTGTTCGCACCCTTAACCGAGTACGAAATTTTATGTGCAAGCAATTGTGATGGAAATCGAACTTAAAAAACTTAAATCAATCATCTGAAGAGGCAGTTTGGGATAGTAGTTTGAACTTCCTGTATGTTACTGTGAAGTCTGAAATATCGCAAAACATTAACTTAGCTTGCTGTAAGCAAAGGGCTGTTATACGCAGAAGAATCTTCGTCCAAGTTTGACATTACGATCGATAGTTGCCTATTTAAACGCTGAATCGAAACCCTGTAATAGCAGCAATTTATTCGTAACATCCTATCCATTCTCACATTTCAAAGTAATAATAATGTATTAATAGCGTGGCTCATCTAGATATTAATCGAATGTCGAAACGAGCAGTTAAATGAAAGCGGCATAAGGCTAGAAGGTCTAAAGGTCAAGTTTACGTTGCCATAGAAACAATGAACTTTTCCCCATATTCTCAGTACCATTAACGTAAAGGTACCGAGCTACCGCATCTGCCAATGGGTAGTCCATTAAAGTCAGGTACACCGATGTATCTGATTAGACAGGACGGCCGCCGTTCATTTAAAATGATGAACCCATCCTGAATCCTACGTTATATGGCGGTCGATCGTAAAAATCTATATGATCGTCAAAGCCTTAAACATTGATTGACTTCTGGTTCTACGCGGGCCCTCCTGAGCTTTTCTTCGAACCCCATCTTTACAGGTAGCTAGCTAGCTAGCAAGCCTACCTTCGATGCGGTTGGACAGGCAAAAAACCTAGTTCGATTCTTCCAGATCTCGTCATCGTGCTTAAGTTCGGCACTAAAAACGTTGAAGAAGCCTACTCATCGATTTGTATCCATTTGAAAATCAGGGCTCGCTACACTGACCACCTAATGCACGGACTTGACCGACAACACAAACAGCCCATAGCACGATACTGAACGACGAAGAGTAGTGACATGACGAAGGTCACGTCATCAGTTTATATATATAGTCGGTGAAGAAGCTTTGTTCTCATTTGTTAGTGAGATGGCATGCCAAGTTCATAAGCGAATAGAGAACGTACCAGCGCCCTTTTGGCGTATCTTACTGCTGCGGTAGCAGACAACAAGGTACTGGTTACAGGGAAGATGAAGCATCGGTAAGTTAAACTCCTGCTACGTGCACATATCTGACCTACATATAATAACAATGTTTTTTTGGAGTGACCTTTATGAGTAGAAAATGCCTGCAAAGATTTCTTATACGGCAGTTACGCTTTGCAAGCTATAGAGGCCAATAGAAGAAGGCTGTACTGAATCAAGTTTTTCTCAAAGTCTACCTAAGTCTGAAAGCCAGGCTACCGCACGTCCCGGTCAATAGACCTCTTATTGGCTCTAATTGACTAGAAGGGTGTGACCTTCTTTATTGATAATGAGCCGTTCGACTACATGAACGAACGTTTTGCTGCACATTGGATAGATGATGCTCTTAAATTTTTTATTTTGTAGGCCCGGAATGACTCTGCGCCTTTTTGAGTAATTAGAGAATGCATTCCTGTGTTGAATAACTCTTCTAAGAAGTGACTTGATATACCGAACGGGGCATAAATACGTACATTATTGCATAATGTGTATGTGGAACGCTAGCCCATCAGGGAGAATCGTAATTAATTAGTAACCACCAAAAAGTATTCGTTCTGGTCCGTTGTTTGATTCAGCTAAGCCATGCCATTCACCGTAAAAACAAAGTATCTCCGGGTCCTATTAACCAATAAGTGTCGAACCCTAAAAATAGCTATTGGCTATTATATTTCCGGCGTTTAACTGCTGCATGTTTACTACGAAAATTCGTAGGAAGCAAACTGTGCATGCTGCCGAATTTTCGAAGCATCGCCGAGTCGTTGAATCGGTAGTTTAGCTGCTATTTTAGTTTGCTGGTGTCGGCTAAACGGGTCTCATCGTTAAAGCTAACTGTGGTACTCGTTCGCAGATGCGATCATCATTGTTCGATCAAACAGTGATCATCACATCTGCCCTGCGTGTCAATCCGCGCCACAGTGGCCTATTGAAAATAAACTTCGGACGGCCGAATCGCAACCACGTCATCGGACGGCAAGAACATAGCTTCGTCAATTCGTAGTAGCCGATATCACTTCTGATAAATTGATACTAGTGATCGGTTACGGCAAAGAATAGCGCGCCCAAGCATGGACTATCTAGCAGTTTAGCACTATGTCTATATGATTTCATGAGGTTGTCATAAACCGGCCTTGTAGAGGGAGAATTGATCTTCTAGTATTTAGCATAAACAAGATGTTCAGTCCAGGTGATCCCAGGCCACATTAGTGAAATTCGGCGGAAGATTCATTTCCTAGCTAACTCATTTGACATATGTCTCCCGTAACAGCAATGTCAGTCAACTGGGAGCTGGCCAACATCTACTAAGTCGCTAAAGCTCATATAGGATAAACGGTATAACGAATAACAAACATCTATCGATGCAGCTCACTGTACTTAGATAAAATTTGTTTAAGTTATAGTAAACTGTTCGTAATGACTAGATAATTTGGCCCTCAAGCTCACCATGTGTATAGACCTGTTCTTAGCGATATATTTTCTGAGCCCTGATCGGACTGTATGTTTCAAGCCTTGGCTACTTTTGTGCAAATATTTTTTCGTTGTACACCTCTTTTTACAGTTTTATTGGATTGGGCTTCATAAAGCGGCGATCCTCGTGCTTGCTCGTTCCTTTCTTCCGCGTTTGCCATACCTTCACAAATGTCCTGAGCTAGCGAGGCTATCTATATTTAGGTTATTATGATTGGCTTCGTCCCGGTATGGCGGCCAGTGTTCTCTGGCGTGCTAACGTGCTACTCGTTCTACAGTAGTCAGTGGGCGTCGTCGCGATTCGACGTTGCACAGCATTGCCGAACTGGCAAACCGTAGGAATCTGCGTTTCTCTATACATATAAACAGGAAGATAGATGGGGGGCCTGTTTACACTCATTCGTAGTAAATCGTTTCCTTTCTTTACTATTCGTAATTATTCTTTTAATAATATAATACAATAATAGTAAAATAAGTAAAATTAAAAATTCGTAACTATTATAATAGTCGTACTATATGTCGGCGCGCTGTACGTTCAAAGTTCTTTTACCTCCTTCTCCCCCCTTCGCGCTAGCCCATGTATGCGAATGTTGTTTACTTGATTGACAAAGCTTATGTTAGCATAGCACACGCTCCATGCTTTTCTGAGAAAGAACCTGCTACTCGACGTCTATAATGCGTTCCTGCACACGGGAACATACTCGAAATCAGAAACGCTCGCTGACTTGTGTTGGTATGGGTTCGTCACTCTCCGCAGTGTTTTCGATGATGGTAATTGCCATCTGTAACAAACTGCGACGGTTATCGTGACATTCAATTGGGTTATGGGATAGTTCGATTGGCTATAGTAACGGGTTTGCTTATGGCAGGCTTAATTCAATGACAAAGAGGCAAATCGTATGCTGTGCTATGAACTCATCACACCTCGAAGGTGCAATAAATAACCAATAGTATCAATTGCGAAATCAATTTTTTGGTGGCGATACGCGGGCAGGATGGGATGAGCTGGCGAAAATTGTACGTTGCCAGATATGGCCCTTTGGTCATGATGGCCAGATCAAGGTGATCCGACTGGAAGCATATTGCTTAGCATATAGCTTGACAAACGTGTTTCTACTAAACCGGCCTGACACGCCCGGGTGGAAAAGTTGTCCTCCCAGATTAGAACGAATGCTGTAAATGGAACGCTGCTAATACGTATCCGTTTCCAGCAGAAGGCCGGAACCAGTTGAGTTCTATCTTTCGGCTTTGGTTCGGTTTGAGGTGCTGCAGGAAGTTTCTGGATAGAACGTTGTTTCGATTAAAGTTATCGTAGGTTCCGAACTTGTCCTAATGCAATCTGGTGCCTTCTCTGCAAACTTGACAACGAATAACGCTTCAGTGCACATCAAACAATAGAAGTCGTCAGTTGTATATTGTTTGTGATCAGCCTATTTCTATATACGCAGCAGTGTCCTGAGGAAAAACGAGTTTTTGATAAACTGGGAAAAATAACGTTTTCCATAACGACTTAGAGAGAACAACTGCGTCATATATACACTATTGTGTGTGGCGTCTGCCTATTATCTTTCGGCTTTTTGTATTCATTGATTAGTTATTTGCAATAGAATATTCTCCTGACTCTCTTTTTAAAATCTCCAAATTGTCCTTTCTGTGCAACATGGCTAATATATATTCTTAAGTAAGCATATATAAAGCCGTATCTGTATAGTAGCAGAAAATATTGATTTGTATTCTTTGCGTGTGTTTCGTGTTTTTTCCCTACCAAATATGGATGTGTTTATAGACACACATATAATCCTTACGTGTATGATAGCTTAAATTCGTTATCATCACCCAAGCAAAGACGGCCGTCAACAAGGCCAGGAAACGTTCCATATGAGAGTTTATCTACGTTCTTTATCAAATGGATCAGCTACAATGGCCATCATCTCTCGGTGGATTCATTCATCTGTTGGATTGCACGTGGTGAAGATGAGTGTATCAACACGAAATAGGGATCGGCGGGAAAATGTATTAAAGTATTGAAAAGGATCGCAAATGTCTATTCAAGTAGGTTTAAAATAAGAAAGAAATGAAAATAAATAGTACCAATAGTTTTATGCGCAAAGTGAAGTTATTATATCTATAAAAAAAAAATAGATAGTTTTCTCGTGTGCACGAAAAAACCGTACCAAATTACGGCTTTAACAATTGATAGTTCAATCAATTATATACAATCTACAATAATATCAAACGCGAACGTTTAACATTTACCTTTCCGCTATTCTTGGTTCTTTCTTTTAGTTTTCAAAAGAAGTGTGATTATTTTTGGTTTCAAGTCTCCGGGTTAAATCTAATGATTTACATTTTCAATATGGAACACTTACGTCAAACGTCGGCATTTGCTTACTTTTGGCGAACGTAAGAATAACTGATGCAAACAATAATATGTAACTTAAGAGACATTATTTGACGGTACCAATGAAAACGAGCATTTTCAGATTGTTCAAACACGGATAGACCAGTTCGATCGGCCCATCAAGCCTTCCAGCACCGCTGCTGTTTCCTCCAGCTGACAGTCACTGCTAGGAATAGGGTGTAGGGACAACTTCCCCAAAACGGTTATTTCTACATAGTTACTAACTTATAATGCAAACTTCTTTCATTCAACGTAATGGTCTGTATGATTAACGCTGTGAATAGTACTATCGGTTGAAAACGATTACTATTCGAAAGGCGACGGAATGAAAAAATCGGATAAGGACGCAGTTATTTTCTATCTTATTCCCCAAAAAATACTACATTTCGGTTGATTTGTCCTGTTCCGCTAGTCCTCACCTCTAGCGCTGTCCTGTTCTGTCAGATGTCTGTATCATCTATTTTACATCCCGCGAGTCATATCTGCTTACCGAAACAATGTTCGACTTTTCGAATTGTATCAACACGTAAACAGAGCGACATTTCAGCAGTACGGGGTGCCGCCTTTTCGAAAATTTCTATGAGAGATCTGTGACAACATTGAGCAAAGGCGATCGAAAATAATACACAACAAATTATCACTTCGATTAGATGAGCAGTTGTGCTTTGTAGCATATGTGAAAAACCCAAATGGACCTATTAGGAGACCCAACTATTATTGGGTTATGAGGGAACTCTAAAGTTCCCGGTACTCGTTAACAGTTTATAATTATCAATTTAGAGCTAATTGTTATGGCCTTGAGACAGTTATTATATAATAGTAGATCTTATTGGTATGTCTTTTGAAGTCACCAACATGACGAGTGCTTTTTTCACGGTTTGCATGAGCTTTTTGTCACACACGAAGCTTATTCTGGCTACACCTGTATAGCCTAGCTTGCTAGACTAGTGTTAAATGTAGACCTATTTGCACATAGTGTAAACGTTTCGACTAGGTCAAATTAATCGCCGCCATATTAAATAAACATGTTAGAAACATAATATATTTGCTCTATATTTATTACAACTATATCTCGTTTAATTCTTTGTGTCGTTGCATATTTCCAGGATTCTCAATGAGCCTGGTCCAGACGAGTTTAGAATTTTCCGTTGAACTCCAGAGGTTTATCAATGTTGATCTCTTCCAAAGAGGGTAAGTAACGGATGTCGATCTGTGCATGCATATGGCACTCTTCCATTGATCTTGCTGTTATGTTCGAACAATGATGGGGTAAGTCAGAACGCTGCTTTGAAGCAGTACGAATTTTTTGGCGCATTTGTCCGGCGCCACTCTTATTTTTCATCTCGTGAGTGTCCTAACTAGTGTAAACTGGTACATGTATGCCGTGGCAGGGTTCGTTCTATCCAAACGTTTTTGTAGGGCCTTACAATGCTAAAGGACTATTGTGCATAGCACGATAAAATCAAGTGAATGCCGACCCAAAAAATTGGTTCGGCTATTATTCGTTCCTCTAGCCCGGCTAGAGGTTTTAGTCGCTGTTAATTAAATAGAATAGATTTCTGTTAATTTGTCATGCAATCCTTCCGCTAAGTCCATCTTTGAAGTGTTTCATACTAGAATAGAGCTTCAGATGAATACGAGCTCCTAAACTGTCGTTAACCTTGAAACCTCTACGTTTTGAATCGACCTCTACGCGCTGAAGTACATTCGTAAACTCTCGCCTATTCGGATAGCAAATATCTAAAAAACATTTAATAATAATAGTAACACTAAAGCAATAAAGTACTTAAGAAGAAGAAGAAATTACGTCTCAAGCAGAAAGATTTTATCTATAGGATAACCATTATTTTCAGTGACGAACTCAGAATTTATTTTCCACCGCTCCGAAAGGATTTCCACCGTTCCACTTCTGCTGACGTCGGCCACCTTCTTCTGCAGTTTTATCTTCGAATAGGTTCTGAGATTGATTGTCGTCTGGTCTGCAACAGATTCGTTCTTCTGATTGCGCATAGTACACGACAGTCGATACCTGTGATTTCTTTTTTTGCCTCGGCCTCCATGGTTACGCTCAAGACACGCGTCTCATGCCTGACTTGTTTGAATATTTCATAAACACAGCTTTTTCTAGTAACCACCACCTTCCAGCTGTACTTGGTCCTATGCATCGATACTATTTGGAAACAGTGTAACGCACACATACCTATACTGCAGCTACCAGATATTTTCGGCTTTCCTAACCCCCAGTGCATTGCGCAACTACACAATGCAGCGGCTGGATGTTGGAAGCCAACTGTTTTGTTGCGCAAGGAAGTATTCCGTCTAGAATCCAGCGGCCGCTGTTCACCATTGATTCGACCTTGCTTCCATATAAGCTGCAGGCTGTGAGCTGCCAGCAAAATAGTTACAATTACACAAATCTCCCAGCAACAAGTTTGCAACGAAAAAAATGTTATAGAGAACAAACAGGAGAAAAACTTAGATAATAGCGTCAACCGTACCATGTCAGCTTTTTATTTTCCAACTGTGTCTCTTTCGCTCAATGTCAGAACGGGCGTTTCGGAACCGCGAACGTTCAGTCACCTTCCTCCCTCGTTGTCACCTTTCGTGCACACAAGATGGTTCTAGCTTTGACTCCTTCGACAATAGTTTTCGTTGTAGTCTTCTTTTATTTTTGATCATTGTGTTTCTTCGCCTTCTAGTTGTTGTCCTTCTGTACCTCAAATAGTGTGTTTCCAATATGTATTGCTTCGTGTCCTCAAGCTTGGGCTGCTCCGCCCCGCGGACACCTTCGGGCTGCACGTGTGCTGACGTTGACGGCACGTTGCAAGTAAGCGGACATTTACGTCGACTTGTCAGTTTCTCGACGCATGATTAGAAAACTAAACGAGCGTCTGCCTGAAACTTCGCTCCTTCGCACTTTCTATTTTTTTGTGATTTTCAGTCTACCATTTTCCTATAGTGCGCCTCAAATAATATAACAGTATATTGTTGCTGGGCACTGGGTAACTCGAATTAAGTAATTTGACTGGACTGGCAAGCAAGTATATTACAGGTGAAACTGAGCAAAGATAAGCTGGGAGAAGATTAAGCTCGTCTTGCTTGGCAGTATGGCGGAGGTCGCAATTACACCGTTCAACAAAACTCTATTAGAATGAATAGTAAATAATAGTTGTTTAAATGTCAGTGTAAGTAACGCTGTTAGTGATAACTATAATAATGAATAGGTAGCGATGGCTTTTTGGATTCGTGGCGGTTGTGGAAATATTTTTTTAGCAAAAAACGTCAACATGGAAAAGAACGGAGGAATATGGAAGGTTTCTCGGATCAAGCGAATGCAATGTAAGCCTTTCTGATTCAGCGTATTTATCTGAGGAATATGCTCAAACGCACTGTACTTTAGCGAGAGAGATTTTAAGGTTGTGAAACGTATCCCCTGTATATGCCCGAAGAGCTCTTCCAGGAAGCCAAAGACACCGAGAAATCTATACAAGGCCACTATGTGCTTGAGCGAATCTCTTTCTCGTTGGCCGAAATCACCATCCAGGATCTAGTTGCGCTATTGATATTTTTAGATGAGCTCTTTCTTTTTATTTGAGCACATTATATTACTCTAGAAAAGACCAGCTATTTTTTAGGTATCAACAACGGCGGACGAACGCACGCCAGCCAGCTCCGACAAACAACCCACGAAAGCTTGCCCAAATTTGCAAGTAACTACCTAAATAAATAACTTGCATACATTTTAGCTCAATAAATGACAAAAGCTTTAATCTTTGTACAGCAAATAATTAAAAACAATGTAACGATAGCTTGAATTGAATAGAGTAGATTAGTTTTTTTTTTACAAAAAGTCCCCTAGCACGTAGGCCATAGAGGAGCAAACTCCCGCCAAGATAATGCTCAAACCCTATACGGTATTGATTCGCTCTATATGGACACATTGTGAGCTGTGTCTTAGCGGTATCTTAGCCTTTCGCTAATGTTATACAATCAAACTAATCATTAGTAAGAACAACTTCTGCTGACAGTGAACAATGCATATACTTATGATAATATGCATGTATAATGCCAGCTAGATTATGCTATTGTACATATACTGCATACATAATATTATACCGAAGAGAAAGCTATAGCTGTAGCAACTACTTGTCCTACAAAATTAATATTGTCCCGATGTGTCCTATTCCGTGCTTTCTACACGTTTCTCGTTTAGGTTCTACCAGGTACGAGCGACGCTGCGTACATCGCCGCGACTTCCATCGAAGGTCGAAGTTCATGTGGGGGACTTCGGCATAACGAATAGCCCAACAGCCCATTTATCGACCCCTCTCTCTTCCAGGCTTGACCACTATCTGCTAAACGCCTACGTAATCAATGGGCAGACTGCTGTTTCGAAAACGTTTCAAATCCTCTACAAAAATGAAGAAATTATCCTTGACGATGTTGTTACTTTCCGGGTGCATTCGCTGGTCGACGGGCATAGGGTACGTATGTAACCGGTACGCCCCGTTTGCTTGCCTGAATTCAATAAAACTGTATGGAGTGAAGGCCTGATCAGGAAATTTTTATTAGTTAGACGTGATTTTCTTGATATGGTTTAAATCCTTGTATTGTGCGTTAGACAGTTAGAGGATGGTTCCACGCAGCATAAACGAATAGCAAGATAAAATAGCTGAGGTCACTTTGGCAGAACTTATGTAGACGCGAGGATACCTATAGAAATGATAGTGGATAAGAATTCGTGAAGTAGCTGGGAAATAAGCTTCAAACGGAACTTCAGTGTTGAATTCTGTCGGTATAATGGGGTCTAACAGGTCTGACCACGCCATTGAAACCAATAGTGTCAAATTTAGAAAAAATGCTTAAACATAGACAGCTTCATCCCAAACATGTTCGTTATCGATAGTATAGCTAGATAAGTCCACTGTTAACATAAGAGTAAAATCACAGGTTGAATAATTGGCAAAGTTATATAGAAATAATGGTATACAGACTATGCCTAAAATTTACAGTATAATAGTCGATGAACATATACATTACAAAATAGAAAACCACCGTAGTATACGTTACATTGAGATATGTTGTAAAGAGTACACAACAAAAAAAAATTACCGTCGTTTCGGAGGATCTTCTTCTCAATTTATCCACTCCTTCGTTGTGAATATTTTTATCGGTTTTGTATGCGTTATGACCCTAGTAAACCGGAGCATTCACTTTGGCTATTACAAAATCAAAGCTCAAACAAATACTCGGCAAGATCGGCCCTCTTCGGTACTCTTCGATGATGATCTGAAAAGCGAAGATTCCTAGCGGTGAAACCCTGTCAGTACCTTGCCGTCATTACGCCTGGACAAGTTGTCTTGAGAAGTTTTCCAATCAGCCTCGTATGATTTTCAAACAACAGAACAGTAGATAATCAACAACTGAATAATGGGTAAATACACATCAGTCTCTAAATATCCACAAACTGTTCTCACTGAAGTAAGGATAAATATTGCCAATGGTGCAACGTAATTATTAGGGTCTAGATGTTTGTGTTGAACGCTAGAAGCTCTGATGACAAAAATACCGAAACTACATCGTCAACCCTATAGTCATCAGCGAATGCACCAAGCTGCGACGTTACGTATTTTGATGCAAGAAACTACAACCCATTTCGATTGTACGGTTGAGGAACGTCAACCCAATGGTCTAATAAAGGATTGTTGCAAACCTGCCTGCTTAATTTTAGAATTAATTTTTTTTGATATCTATACCCAAGTCAAATACTTATATTGTTATGTTAAGTACACGTCTGGAATAGAACATGGGTGGTACGAGACTGCCTAAGTCGGAGCCAGCAGATGAGAGACTGAGTTCGTTGAGAGTTGATATATATATATCGTAGTAACGAAATGTATCGAAAACATATTTTTAATCGAATTAGGCACGACGAGATCCAGTTTACGAACGTTAAACGAGGACCGATACACCGTTATTTTAACTAAGCGGGCGCGAAAATCGTCTTGATCACAATAAAAGATATTGCTATTACTTCTACTGTACGGTAATTTCTGAAAAAGGTTTTTTGCCACGTGGTCGAATTATATTTAGGCTTATAGGTGGCTGAGAAGTTAAATTAACATTACGAATGAACAAAATTGGACGAGCGTGTTAGCCAAAGTGCGATTATGATCTCTCATCGCGTACTGTTTCGGTATGCCGCTAGAGGTAACAATGCGTAGAAGAAGTTGGTCGAAACTTGAACGTTATCAATATCAGTATTGAGAGACCGAGAATACTTGAAAACAAGATTTCGGTCGATGTTTACTTTAGGTACTCCCAGACCCTGGCAGAGACTATGTACGTCGTAGAACTGTGAAGAAGAGCTTCGATTAGATTTTCTAACCATTTTCTATGAGCACCAATTTGATAAATACGAGGTCTGAGAGAAAAGGGGGTTTAAACATTCTAATCGAAGGAAGGCACCCGTTAACGTACTTCCTCTATATGCCCTTGGCAATTACTGAAGATCGAATCAATCACACTGACGTAAGCAGCTGCGCTGTCCCTATTCGTTTTCTTCAAGTATTACTTGTACTAGGGAAAGCAACTTCAACTAATTCAAAAGGAATGACGTACCTAATAGCCTTGTGGTTGTCGCAACCAGGTCAACATCAATTTCAGGGCCTTCAGTTCATTCCGGCTTAATTGAGAGCCAAATATCGGAAATAGAGCCCAAAAAATACGTAAGGGCTAGTGTAACTCAAGGCGGATCATTTTGAAACGGGCAATATTCCTTGGGGGTAAATCAGAACTATGTTATCAGCATCACTATGTCTGGCTAATAAACAAGTCGACGATCCAATGAGGGGCGGTCAAGGTGAAGCTCTTGCTAGTTCTGCTTGCTCTAAAGGTCGATTCGATCAAGTATATCTAAGTATTTATGATGATATACACATATTATTGATAATAACACAAATAAGAAAGTGCGTAGAGTTTAACACAAAAGGAGGTTAGGCAAACAGTAAAGGTGTTTTCGTTTTATTAGCAGACAGATCGATTTGGGTTACTAAATAGAGTTTGCAGTTCACTTGTTAACTTCGCTTTCTCCTGGATCTGGACACTTGGATGCACGCCGCAGGCGTTTAAGGAATAGTTTAATAGCAGCGTCGTGCATGCAGACCGAAGGGCTGAACCCAGAGCCCAGGTCGTTTCCTAGTTCCTGGCGAATGGACAAAGCGAGGAATACGGTCTGTGTTGAATGTCCAATTGCCATGCAGTGGGACAGATGACTTCAACTTCGGTCACCATCACATCATTCTATCCATGCGCGGCGAAGTATCCTTGGATAGGAATTACTACGCAAATTTGCTCCCATGGCACACCACGTTCGGGTTTGAAACACACGTAACATAATGGCATGGGACCGGTTCGGAGTTAAATTTTACAGTTGTAATAAACCCGAGACCCAATATAGAGGAGACCGTTTTCATTTAACAGATGTTAGATTACATTGCTTTACGTTGTGTAGTGATTTCGTTTTCTTATTCCATGCAAGCAGTACGCGTACATTTGGGAATCGATCGATGTTTGACCACCATGATCATTGTTAATGGGTCAAAAGGCAGATATAGCAGCAGAAGCATTTAAAGTATAGAGAAGAGAAGGCGATCGCGACAAGCGCTGGCCGATTTTGGCATCGTGTAAAGCGGGGAGACTGTGTATAACGTGTCCACAGTTAACGTTAGTGTCTCCACGCGAGGTAACCTAGTGAATGACACACGTATAATTGTATCTATATAAGATGCAACAATGGCGGCAGTGGTGGTCCAATGACCAACGAACTTTAGTGGAAGTGACTTCTTACCCTATGGTCGTGTATTAGTGCGTATCTAAATGTTGTATAATATTGTGCCGCGAAAGGATACTCTTCTGAATATTCATGTTTTTATGGTCATTGGACAAACTGACTGGCGTCTGTTTCCCGTTTGGTATTGTATAAACACTTGCGTAAAGATATATTGCTTTTCGGAGGCGCCGTAGAATGTAATTGAAATCCGCTCAAAGAAACACCAGGGGAAAATCAATAGATGAAAACTGAGGTGTCTAAAGGATCATTGGTCAGGCTGCTTCCTTCCTTCTTCTACTGTCATATTACCTGGTGACCATTACCAAAGAGAATTGCTGGTAAGCTTACTGCTGAACTGATCAAAGCGTCTGTGTTCTCTAACTGAATGGCTTTTACAAGAAGCCCGTGCGATAGATATAGTATCGAGGAATCTATTAATCTCGATGCGTAACAGCATGCATGATAATAATGAATTATAATTTACGTTAATCATACATATTACCTAAAAATGAAAGCCAAATCGCGGGATCTTTTCTAAAAGGTCTTGAATAATTGATTTATAACAGGAAAACATTAATGGGCTTTAGCACAATGTTGAGGAGGATGCGGGTTTGCGGTATGACCCGAGAGGTTCACTGTTTTGTGGGCAGAAATCTTTTGTTAGGACTTCAAACCCATTATAGCAAACGTTTAGTAGAACAAACGAAGTAGCACTACGCTTCCAGATACTATGGTAATGGTTAAAGCTGCGAAGCGATCTAAAGCATATTGATATCATTTCATTTTGTAGCAAAAGCTTTCTGTTGTTTACGGAACAGACTAGCACCTTATCTAAATAAGTCAATCTTGCCGTAAACATATTTACTCTTATTGGGGATGTCTATGTTTACTTGCAGGTAAAAGACCAGCTTTCAAAGGGGGACTTCCAGCTTCTGGTTGAACTTTGGTTCACTGATCAGAGCTTTAGGTAAGTGCCAAACAAAATTATTAATTGTTTCGTAAACAATGAATGCATTAAGAAAATGCAGTAAGAAATCGTTAATTAAGTAAATGAGAGCTAGGCGTTTTTAGTCCCAACACCACAGATTGGAAGGACAGCTTTATATTCCATATACGCTCGTTAACCTCAGTCCAGCTTCTGTTTGAGTCATATTTTACTCATGTTATTTCGTTACCAACATTTCTACTTGAGGATGTGTATCAGTTCGGTTCGAGTTATTGGATTGATCACAAACATAATAACAAAGCTTCGCGAATCTTCATCGGTGTCACATCTCTGTTACAAGTACTACAACGCTCGCCTTTTGATGATGTGACTTTTAGAGATATTGAAATACAACATATAGACAAAACACTGGACGTAAAATATTCTACGTCAATGTTTTCGTGCTAATTAGGCATTATAAAGCTAAATAAGCAAAGAGATGGTGGTCCCCCCCCCCCCAGTACAAAACGAACCCCAGTTGCAAATCTAGGCAACTTCACCGCCTTGTTGCGATCTTTAGTCCATCGATAAACACATTATCAATACACTGCCATCTGGCAATTTGTGGAGTATTTGTGACTTGGCTAACCCTATTCACGGGTAAAGCTTAATGTTTACGTTTTCGTGCTGGGCGAGCGGCAGCAATAGCAGTACTCTGTATCAGCTCGTATCTTAATTTGTCTCATCTTATGCTGCGCGCGAACAAACAAATATTCACGCGTGTGCCCGTCTACCTTTTTCTACTTCCTGAACCTTGGTCCTCAGTCTTGCGCAAATAATCACTTTGCAGTTTGCTTACGCGATGTGCCGCACATGACCCCTGTACAGGTCTGTTTTGTAAAGGCCGAATTTCACAGGTGAAAAAATTTCGTAGGACCGTTGCCAGAAAGAACAGAAAAAAGAAGGAAAGAGGTAAAACCAACAACTAGGCAAGCCACTGGGACGCAAGCACGCCCAACTGAGCTTGCTGAAGCAGAAGCAGAAGGAGAAACAGGGGCCCGATAGGATTTCAGGGACAGTAACAGCGGCTGCAACTGTGCAAAGAGTTTTTGGGGGTTCCGCTTTAAAAGTCAGATAAGACTGCACAATGTCGAAAAAAGAAGCAGAACGAAAACGACTCCGAAACCCACAGACGTTTCCCTAGGGGGTACAACTGTCTTTCTGTGAAAACACACTGAAGAATATTCAGTGTACCGTGTTTATTTATAATGAAACCAAGATAATGTGCGTACATAACGATAAACGAGCTTGGCATGCGGAGGCAACAAGAAAGCAACTTTAAGATATATATCTGAATGTGTTTATCAGATCGAATAAGAATTCTTGTAAGATAAGAACTACCCGGATATTTTATTTGGTCGTTTGTTTGACATTTGTTTTTTTTCGTTTCACTATCGACATTTCAACCAGCTTCTTTAGTGGCCGCTTTATCTATGTGGCGTTTAAATGTGCCATCAAATAGAAAATCTACACATTCGATACTATCTACTTCTCTGCCGCTGGAAAAACTACAGCCAATGCAATGAAAACTGGGTGGACAGTCGAATGAAGATGCGCCGGATTCGATGCCATTTACTGAATCCGGTTCACGTAGCATTTTGGAATTGGGGTTTTTTTTAATCCTAAGTCCCACGGGCGTACGAAGTGCTTGATGATACTTTTTTTTTTTAACTATTGCATGCAAATTTGGGTCTTCCAGCCACTTTAACAATGCTCCGCGTAGCTAGATGTCAGCTGCACAGAATCTGGAGAATACATCACAAACGAAAACATCAGTTTTGGTAAATGCCATTGAAGACGGCTTGATGATATCCATACCAATATAAAAAAAATTCATTTCTGCACAACATTGTTACTGGAGATAAAAAGTGAATGGTGCACAACGATAGGGATCAGTAAAAACACCCTTAAACCTCCGACAATTCCCTCTATCAGTGTAACTGAAATCTAGAACTCTATCGCATTGAAACTGTAGATACACATAAGGATTCGACGCAATCCGTTAGGTCAAACCAGGAAATTAACGAGAACTAAATCTTAGAGATGTAGAGGATCTTCATCTGGCCTTGGCAATTAATAGGTTTGACACATTATGGGTGAGAAATTTATGCCTACCCTATAGCTCATACCTGCTTAGATCTACGCACGAAAAGAAAGCGACTGAAACAGAAAGGTAGATGTTTGAAAAAACACCGTACGAATACCGGAAGCTATACGCTAATAATACAGAAATACTAGAGGACGGTGAACCACACAAATCAGATAAATGCGAGCAAGAAAATTGGGCCCCGATAAACAAGTCTAAGCTTAAGAAACAAAATAACCGATGTAATTACTCATCGAAGACCCAGTATAAATGTTCGTATAGGATATTTGTATTTAGTTGTCCAGTTTTGCATTTTTAGAATCAGCATTAAAGACTATGATGTCTACCTGCTATTTCTGCTAAAGTTTCATAAATAGCTGTAAAGTTGAATTTCTCATCACTCTCGTTCGTTGAATCGGGCATTATTTTTCAGTTCTAAGTGAACTTGCAATAGTGTTGTTCTCCTTATCATTCAATTAGCAATTATTATCCGTATATTCTTGTAGTTGTTTTTTTAACGACTATTTCGTATACTATACAACAATCGCAACTGCGCACCATTTCATCGGAGAAATCCTACAAGCTGACGCACTCCTTTCCATGCTCATTCTTCAGGGGCTACTTTCACGTAATAAAAGAACGAGGAGAAAAGAACCCTTCTGTTTAAGCACGTGTTCTTTTTTACGGACATACGCACAATATATACACATCGCAGTCGCCTGCGCCTAAATCAAACTAAAATGAGAACGTCTTTTGAGCCATAGACTAACTAACACCTACCTTATGTTCACCGAGGGCGGAAACCCCACTACTTCGGTACGAGCGACCTGTACCACGTTAGTCCGCGCCGCGAGAGCTTCCCATACGCGTAGCTCATGCTATAGCGAAGCGGAGCAGGAAGCAGGACTCAGGCGGTTCCATCTCTTACACTCGGACCGACTCACTCACATAAACTAGTAGAAACCGACAGACTGCCTAACTCCGTCTTCTCTAGGGATTTTTTTACATCCTGCTCGAGGTGCAGCAACTGCTGCCGCTGTTCATGATATCATCCCCTTATACTCCTATGACTACCGTTGTTAGCGGTTGTAACTAAAAATGGGTTGTGCTTTCGCTTACTTGTGGAAAGGATGAGCACGTACTGCGTTATTCTCTAAAGATATAACGTCTTATGTTCCCCTTAAATACATAGCGAGGGCTGAAGCTGTTCGGTCGGTCTGCCGAGAACGACTAACATTGAAAAAAAGATTTAAGGTGCTGGTTCTTCGCTTTCGCGTCAAAATATGTTTGATGGCTAGAAGGTAAGGAGCTGCTTGCAGAGAAGGCTTTCTAGCTAAACGTTTGTCCCTCCAGTTTTTTTTCCGAAAAAGTCTTCGCGACATACGTTTATCGTTGTAACGAAGTATCTGTAGATGCGATCTGGAAGGATTCGCGTTTTCACTTTCTCTGCTATTTTGGTGGAAATGTATGAGTTTCTGTGTACGCCATTCGTCTGAGGAAGGTGATGGGGAACCACTGCTGATGTGATGTTTACAGCTGCGCTGCACTGCGGAAAACCTTTAAAGCACAGCTTGTGCAAAGAAACGGTTACCGCTCACTTACAACACTGACACTTGGCCATTGTGTGTCTATGTAGCCATGCATCGAATCGTACATCCTGAGTCGACTAATGGGAATTGACTGAGTGCTGCTGGAGCTGACGAACGAGGACAAGGCAGTTGCAAGGGCTTCGTGAAGAGCAAACCAGAGAAAGACAGAGAAAGACGTGACCGTGGTTGTGATGCTTGAGGACTCTAAGGAAAGCCTGGCGCCGTCTTCAACTGATTAATTGTCTATGAAAATTAGTCTACTAGTTACCTTTAGAAAGGAGTCCGTGGCGGACAGAGCTAACAAACAACCTACTAGGTCTGGAGTGCAATTTTGATTTTTTGTCTGGCCTGCAATTGCTCTTAGCGCTTGTACATATATGAATCTAGGACTATTCAGCTGAGTATATTGCACATTCTATCTATGTACGCGTCGCCTGCAGTTCAAAAAGTGTCTTGATTTTTATTGAAGTTAAAGTTAAAGGATACACCTATTATTCAGAGATGTTGTCCTATACACCTATAGGATATTGTGCGCGTATTTGTCATGAGCTTTACACGTACTTCTTTCCATATACTTCCATCCATCCATATATAGTTTTCTTCGTATGTGTTGGGGTTAGGAATGAATGCAGTCCGTCTGTCACATCTCTTCTAGGACAACAACTTCTTCTAGTTCAACAATTGACCTATAGCTATTTATTAACTAAATAGGACTACAAATATTCACGCGATTACTTTATTTATTCGCACTTAAACGCTCTAAATAAGACACAAGCTCAAAAAAAAATTCCTTTAAAATTATAACCGAAACTATAACATGATTGTGTGCACCACTGACGATACGTAACATCGTACGTATAGTAATAATATCTTAAGAAATTCACACGTTATTAATATACTTAGTATTATTATACAACAGTTCCAGTGCATTGAAACGGCGACAAAATAGATAGGCTCATGGTGTGCACTTACTTACATGATGCATCAGCTCGACTTCGTTTCATTTGTTCATTGTCCTTTTCGTCGTCATCGTCGCCGCCGCCGCCGCCGCCGCCGCCGCCGTCGCCGCATTGATTCGGATGATTTCAGCGATGTGAGATTACACAAAAGATTGCACTGTGTCTCCAGTCGTCAGTTAATACTACATTTTAATGCCCTACGAGGACTGCATCATCATGTGCCGCTCGTTTTCGACTACTTCCATTTGTCTGGTGTCACAGTGACCGTACACGCGTCTCTCATAGCGCTCTGTCAGCCTGCGCAGGGGTAAGTCATACCGAGTCGGATGAACGCTTATTTTGTTCCGTCAAGGAAAACCTATCCGATAAAAAATAGTAGGTTGCGGAAGTGCGCACCTGCTCTCATGTTTGACCGCCTGCAACGCGAACAAAGTTAGGTCATAAAGCTGATATATTTATTAATACAAACATGTACAATTTCATGACTGTACAGATGTGGAATCGCTCAATGGTTCAGTTCGAGCCCACGTTCTAGGAAACTTCAGGCTGCTTTGCACGCCAGCCAGACGAGCGGGATCACAATGGAGAGCGTCTACTTTCCAACACAGGTAGGCATATATACATATATATAGTACAATCATACTTGTGTACTATTTCTATATAGCAATCGCTTCTCCATTGTTAACAGAAGGGTACCTTCGTATTTCATATCTGCTCGTCGATGTTTGTCCACTAGCAACAATTTTAGCGTTCTCATCAAAGGCTTTTGTTGTGGGACCATTGTGAAAAGGATGAACAAATAAAACGATGTAAAGGCCCGCTGTGAAGCTTCGGGTTGTACAAGATCGAAGAACAGCTGCTGTTTATAGTAGATGGGCGCTAGACAAACGGTGCTTTACACAAACGATCTCGAATCTTATCGAATCTCAGTACAGCGGTTAATGGAAGCGTTACGTACCCAATGATCCCTTTCATGACGGATTAGAGATTGACAATATTGTTTATGTATGATGTAGGATTCAGGGATTGGCAGTATCGAACGGCTACTACTTATATAAAGGTCAAATTTGAAACTCACGTAGACGATATATCTATAGTAAAAGCGGCTTGTATTCGCCTAATGTCAAGCTTAATTCGAAGGTGCTACGTGTCTTTCCATAGAAGCATCGCGGAAATATCAAACCGTATGTTTACCTTATCGTTATGTTTCCTTCGTACCTGTCTAATGTCTATTGGTTTTGATTTCCAATTCTGACAATTCAAATTTGCTTTATGATTATACCTTAATCCTTGAAAGTGGGGCCTTTTTATGTATCTTAGATTATGTATGAGCTGAAACACGATGTAATTTATAGCATTTTTTATACCAGCGAATTTTACTTTATAGTACTCTTAATGAGAAATGGATGTATGAAATTGCACTAAGGGCAGAAAATTGTCATAGAGGCCCTACAACGTTTCCCTGGCTTTTAATTAAGTTTGAAAGCATTACTTGAAAATATAACCACAAAGCTGAAGTTTATACGTTTTACGTTGGATGCAGTAGCTAATAATTAGGCTGCCGCACAGGTTGAATAACGTTTACTTCGAAACGAATTCTCATTTTGTCATTTTTTTGGTTTCTTTCTTTTTTTTTTGTTTAACGTCTACTACTGTTCTTATAGGTACATCGTGCCATGTCTATGGATACGCTTTGTCAGCGGCTCGTTGAGCGAGTTTTCATTTTTGTCAACTTTTAAGTTAGACTTATTGTCTTCTGCCATCTCCCTGTGACAACTACCTATGCATGTAAAAGTGATCAACGATCATATTAAGTAATATAACTTAATACACGTTTGTGTTTTATCAACGTAATGCTTCCAATGAATCTTTCCGCGTAAGACTCTAGAGCAGGATATTGTGCGCATATGTCTGTCTGTCCCATAAAGGCTAGTTACAATTCTTTGCTTGTAACACACAGAGTAATGACTATAGCAGCTATGATGTGATTTCTGTATATACCATTGAGACGACGCGCTTTGGTACGGGTCCGAACAAGAGGAACTTGCTTGTAGAAGGAAGCGTTCCCGCGAAACACATGGAAAAACTCTCATACAGAAAATGACACACAAAATGAATGATGAGAACTGGCCAAAACGTACGAAACATTTTATGTTCTCACTGTTGAAAGTGTTAACTATAAAAGATACGATGTAGTCATTAGTTATTTATTAAATCATAGTTACCCGACGTAATCTACGTGTGTATGTCTGAAGTCTATGATGGTAATAACATAATACCTCTGGTGTCTTCGTCTCTCTGTACTATTGTCCTCGTTACAAAAGGGTAATGCCAAAAAGGCCATTCGGCAGCAGCGTGCCTGCCTGATTCACTGGGAGATCTGTCTGCTCATGCTGAGTGCATGCGGCTCACTAGAGCGCCGACTCGTCGAGCACATCAGAATGCTTTCACCTTGGCAACAGATGGCTTTCGACCAACGTGAAGCACTTCAGTTAAATGCCAACCTCAGTGAATCTCTATCGGAGCTCGCCCGTCTCTGTATCAGCTATCTGAAAGTGGCACAACATCAGCAACCTCCTTTGGATAAGCTTTTCGACGTGGCCAAGGTTCGTGATTTTCACTCTGACATCTACTTTCGGTGCCTTTTTATATATTCCTGATTCATTTCCCGCTCAACTTCGCTTTCCTGTTAACACCTCCCACCTCTGAAAGGGTTAAGGGAGGAGGGTCAAACTCCGCTAAATGCTAAGGTCAAGTCAGCAGCAGGGTCTGAGTACCACTGGCAGCTCAACAGGGGTCCGGAGACAGAGAAATCGACGACTTGGCCTACTAACGATGTAGGTAACGTAGTTCTTCGAAGGTAGGCATTTATTGTAGCCAGTCTGTAAAGACGAAGCCGCGTCTAACTGTGAGAAGATGCTCGATAACCAAGTGAAGTAAAAGGCAGAAGGATAACCGCAAGTCAGCCTCGCCGGGCCGACGATATCACCGAATCACATTAGCGAGGTCACAAGCCATGAGAAACGAACGAATTTCTTTCGGATCATATTAGCTATCTGCTGGCTATAGTCGATGTTACATGAGCAAAACTTTTAAATAGCTTCCATTAGAGTGCACCATACGGTATATGCACGTCGAAGGTAAAGAGTTACGAGATACGCAACTGACATACACACAAAGTTTACATGGACCCAAAAAAAGGCATGCTTTCTATTATTGTATTATGTACTATTATTTTGAGGCTCGAAACGGAAGTTCCGATAGACTTTGCTTACGAAAATCTAAAATTGAACGCTTTGCTATTCTATGAGATATTAAGTAAATGAATTCTAATATCACATTCTCTCTATTGGCATGTGTTCCATAGAAAATACCAAGCGACGACGATTTTCTAATGTTGGCCAACAGCGATATCGCCCAACTCTGTGGGGCGTTATTAGTTCTTTGGCAGCAATTTCTTCGAGTGTCCTTACATCAGGAAAAGGTCAAACAACAGTTGGCCCGCCAGCGACATTTAGCCAGGGTGAAACACTTCAGTGAGGCATATTTTGTCATAGAAAAGCCACGTTCGGCCATCACAGCTGTCTGTGATGCCGGGAGCTCGTTGTTCGGCGAGGTGACTGAGGCGCTGCGGCGATCTCAGTACCTTAATAGTATACCACCGTTAGATATTGAGTGTCCCGAGGTGGATGGTGATACCGAAACGTTGCCGATCATCTATGAAGAGCACTATCAGGAGTTTAAGGCTACGCACGTCTCATATTCAAGCGGCTCGTCGCTGGTCAGTCCATCAATCGCTGACCAAGCTTCACCCGCTGCTAACTGCTTCGATTCGTTACCTGCGAGTTCCGTGGGTAACCCGGAAATCACTGTTCGTGATCTCCTCATGAAGCTCAATCAGCATTCAAATAATAAGGTATGACAGCGCTACTATTTCACTGCGCGACGGTAGGCAGCACACAGATGAATTGTCAATATAAGGGTCTATAGTGCAGGACAGATTTGTTTCGAAATAGATTCATAAACACTTGAAACAACATCGTGTTATAGATACATTGATGGCTTGCTAACAAGATATACCTACCCTATATAGCGCAACGGTTGTTTCGTATTTCGTGAACTTTCCATGATTAAGCTTTTTGGACATTGTTCGGTTAACACTAAATAAATATCGTCATTTTTACCCAAAGCGTTTGCCGTTTTGGTAGTTAACAAAAATATCTCCTCTGCGCGTATAACATACATGTATGTACAAATGTTGGCCCTCTCTGCAGAATCGTCTGAAATCGCGTTTTTTACGGCAACTCAAGAAAAGCTCTCGATCATCGTCTTCGTCAGACGCCATTAACAACAGCGAGTCGCTCCCCGATCTCAGCCATTATACAACATCCGTGAATCCTCACTTTAGCGAACGAATCGATTTGGCAGCACTTAATCTTAACTATGGTTTGGAGCTGGATACGGGCGGAGACAATTCTACGTCCTCGGCTGAAAGTTCTGCCAACAACTCTCTCAAAGAAGAAGCTAGGAAGAAGCACCGCAAAAGGATTAAGCATCGTCGTTTCATTTCGAGCTCATTAGTCTTTGCCAAACTACTTCCAAGCGGTAACCAGTGGACTGGAAACCGTAAGGATTCGTTTGATGACTCTGTATTTATGCCACAAGGTTTGTGTCATCGAAAAGTAATAGCGTTCATCGATAGTCCGCTGTTCCATAAATCCGTAAATCATTGAACAATATCCTGACATGCGATATAACTAAATTGGTTATTGTTATAATAGGTGCCCTTCAGAAACTTATTAGTCGATAATGAGACAATAAGAAATAACGTCTTCTATAGTATTATCAAAATTAGAATCAGACTAAAATAGGTTCTATTTTAACATTTGGCTTTCCCTTACTCATTTTGATTTGCATTTTTCAGCGCCTTCGACAGTATCTAGTAGTAGCACCACTGCAAGTACAAAAACCAGCTCCGGTTATGGAGGCTCGTGCACTCCCCCCGGCACGCTGTTACCGCCCGAGGCGTTCCGAGATATTAGTGAAGGGCCGGCGCTATGTGGTGCTGTACCTCGTTATCACTTGGACCCTCAAAGTCAGCGGGGCGCACAGAAAGAGCCCCCAGCCGACAGCCGGGCAAGTCAGGGAAGTCGCGCAATACATGAAGGGACAAAAAACAATAATTCGCTGGAAGACATTGAAGACTCTGCGACAGTTTCGAAAATTCCACCATCGCAGACGTGGTTAGAGTCCCAACAGCAAACGCCGCAACAGCTAACGTTGCCGTCACATCAAACTCAGAAGAAAGAAAAACCGCAACAAGGCCAAAAAGTAAATAAGCCCATAAGCGCACAGATTTTTTGTACGTAGTAGTCTTTCGCTTCTACCGTTACTTTCGCTTCTTGGTTCTTCCTAACAGAAGCCCGTGCCTCTGTCGTAGCGTTAAAGTCTCCTGCGAAGGGAACCTTGTTCCGCTGCGGCGTGTTCCGTGGTTAAGTCGTCAGGTTATCTAGATAAGATTTGTACTTAGCTGGAATATGCTTCGGCCACAACTTCCAGTTGTATCCGCGTAAGCCGTTCACCCTTCCCTTGCCCCTCTATTAGGGAAGAGCAGTCTGTTTCAATGCGTTCGGTCCTGTGCGTGTCTACAAGCCATTCCGACCTGCCACATACTAAAACTGAATTTGGTACACTTATTGGTGGTTGGTGAACGAAGTTCTTTTCTACTCAATCGTTTACCATAGCAAGAACAAGTCAACTGCGATCGCAGTTGATCTATATTGTTTAATGTAAAACCGCTTGAAAGACGCTGGATGACGCTTCCCTGGTCTGAGTCTCTGTGGAGCGGTCTTTGTCTAATCTAGCCCAACGTTCGGCCGGTCATCGATCTCTTCGTCGTCCTGCGACTGTTTCTATTGCGGGCCGCCTCTGGTTAATATTTCTGTTCGAAACTCTCACCTGGCCCAGCCTTTCCAATGGCAATTGTCTTAGAGAAAGTCCACAAGTTTATACGGATGTTTTGCCTACCACGTCCACCATCTTCATTTCACCGTTGCCTCGGAGTATCGCCACGCTACCTAGCGAAAGTCTTTTGACTAATAAAAGAAAAAGAAACTGTACCGCCAATTGTTCAGTCAACGTTTTGGCCCAGCCCTGGATGACAATCATTTTTCCTTCTAAAGGTAAATTGTTTCTATACTTCAAGCCATTCTTTGAAAACCAGAGTGAGCTAGGCCGTTAAAAGTATTCACTCACCGTATCTCGTCTTCTATTTTGTTGGCGATTTCAACTGCCCTAAATACCGCTAAGTGTTCTTCCTCGACCCTCGATGAGCACGAAGGACCTTGAGATCCCTCCCGTCGCCTTAAACAGGTTTTCTTCCTATCGTGTAACTCAAAACTCTTATCAGACCTTTAAGACCATAAGCAGGACTTTGAGCAGCTTAGTTTTCTCGGTTAGCCCCACAGCGTCACCTGGCGTTGGTTTCGTGGATACGCACTGTCAGTTGGTGTTTTTGTGTTGGGTGAGTTGGCCTGTCAGCAGGTGGCGTCGCGACTGCATCGGCACAGGGCATCTCCTGGCGGGAGAATGTAAAACTATACACAGTTAGCTCTATTCTAACCAGCAGTCAGATGTGATAGATGTGAAGAACTCCAGTTCCATCGATGTTCCAGTAATTCTCCCAAATCCCAATGATAGCTGCCTAATCCGGTACCGCGTTCGTTTACCTCGATCGCTAATATGTAACTGCGTATGTACGGTTGCGTTCGGATATATGTGCCAAGGGGGTCAATACCTGGGCGAGTAAATAGAGCGTATCGCAAAACATAATCAAGCATAAAACTGTATTTAAATATAAATATCAAACGGGCCTGCACTAGATATGGAGTAATCTGGGGAACATAGGTGGGGAAAATTTTACAGACTAAAATGATCTCCATTTATGGTTCCAGCGAATAAATCACAGTTATTAGACTAAATTAAAAAAAAAAAAAGTTAAAATAATTAGCGAATAATTGGCTGAAAGTGAATATGTCATCTGCCATTTTCTACCAGATGAATGATAATGGTGGTAGCGTAGAGACGACGGTGAGGTCTGCTTGTGAGGACGAAAAGCTCGACGAGGCACAGAAGAGCCAAAATGAATCCAAAACAGAAAATGGACCGAGCTTATCGAACGTACAGAACGGGACCAACGGGGACGAGGATCCGGATGCTGATGATAACGTTGATGATCGTGATGAAGACAGAGATGTTCAGGTTATTGAGCAACGACAACCACAAGATGATAAAAGCGCGAAACAGAACAATGATGACAAGATAATAAAGGTATTAAATTTATAGTCTTGTCATTTCGAACGATGGATGTAAATAATAAAAGCTGGTTGTTTTCCCAGTTATACTAAATAAAGGTACCGAGACAATGGTGATATACTATTTTGTTTCAGAATGATCTTACGGAAGCAACGCCGGCCAAAAAGAACGAGAAGAGACACAAGACGGACGTAATGATCGCGCCGTTAGACAGTATCGATAAAAAGGAGAACGGCATAGATACATTGATGCTAGCCAGCACCGAGAAGACTAACGACACTAGTAAAAAGTCAGAGTTCAAGGAAGTCATCAGTTTAGCCGAAGCTATTACCAAAGATCGCTATTGCATAGAGAGTCGTAGCAGCTCATGTAACGGAACAACATCGACGGTTAAGGAAGCTATGAACAATTATAGTACCATGAACGTCAACAGCGAGAAAAAGCTGCCCGCGTCGGTTGCAGCGACAATAGCTAAGAAGTCGCCTTTAAAATCGCCCATATTCGACGCGAAATCACAGCAACATCCCGGTCAGCGGAGACAGCACACGTCATCGGAAAAGGAACAAAGTGGCCTTAAGAAGCCTTTTGACAAGAGACCCTTAAACAGCGCTAGCATTAACGCCAGCACAGGTACTGGCATGGTACGAAATAGCAACAGTGTTGAGCAGTGCTCGATGATGGTTGAGGGTACCCTGTTCTTCCCTCGACCACCGAAGGAGTTCAGCGAGAACAGACCTGCCGTAGGTGGATCAGACCTGACGGATGAGAAATGCAAGAACATCAGAGAGAGAAAGAGTCAGAGCGAAAATCGTATGTCACTACATCAGCAGCAGCAGCAGCAGCAAAATAGGAGCAATAGGAAAGAAAATGGCGGCTTCAAGAAGACGATGGACAAAAAGTTGGAGACGTCAAAAAATGTGCATCTACCACAGCATCAGCTACAGCAACAACAAAAGCTGCAGCAGACGGCGCGTAGGAGTATCGGAGACAGTCCGGTTGGGTTGAGGGGCGAGTGTTCGCTCACTAGCGGCGCCGGGAACCCGGTTAGAGATAGAGCCCCTACGGGCCAAGTACAAACGAAGGCCAAGTCAATCCGACCCCCACCACTCGCATGTCCATCTATTGATAGCCATGGTGAGTGAGTGGGAGACGTTGGTTTAAGTAAATGCAGGCATACACTTAGTTAATCAAATCGTATGGAATTAAGTAATGATAAGTAAGCACACGAATTGTATATAGTCACTTTGTCTACTTAGGGTAATTTGACGTAGACTCACTTTTTAATAAATTAAACTTCAAATTCTTTGAACATTTCGACTAATTTGCCCTATCTTGTTGAGCCGTTGACAATCAAATTTGACCTGGCCTTATTCCTTTTAGGTTCGCAAGAGTCATACCTGGACGCCAAGTGCACCATAATGGAGATGCTCACGGACCTTCAGAGCAAGTCCGCCGCAACAACCGCGGGTGTTGGAGCATCGCTACATAGCGGCCTTTTGTGTGACCTTGATGAGAGTGAGGAGGCTGATACTGACGGAAATGGAGCCGTACGAAGGGCATCAGGGATCAGCAGCGACCTCCTGGGTTTCGTACAGGCTAAAGAAGATTTTCGACAACAGCTGAACCTGCCTTCGTGGCTTTGGTGCAGCGACTTTCCGTCTCTAGCCTCCACCATCCCGTACTTTTCCTGTGATCAGGATCTGAAGGCGTTCAGCCCTGACGGCCTGCACCTAGTCATCTGCGTGCATGGACTAGACGGCAATAGCGCCGACCTTCGTCTTGTTAGAACCTACCTAGAACTTGGGTTGCCCACTGTCAATTTTGAATTTCTCATGTCCGAGCGAAATCAGGGCGAGACCTTCGAGAGCTTCGATACCCTTACTGATCGCTTAGTTGCCGAGATCCTTGGCCACATACAGATCTATAATCTTAAACCCAACAGGATCAGGTAAATAGAAGGGGGAAGATTACCATTGATCACTCTTAATAAGTTGTAGAAGGACAGTTAAATTAAATTTAGGGACACGTAACGGGTTTAGTTCGGATCTGGGCGTAGACAGGCTTCGTCTCGTGCTGGAAAGAGCCAATCGTCCGATGCAATGTCTAACGTTGATAAATGGTGAAATAAGTTTTCGAGGGTGTAAGTTACATTTTGGCGGTTGCATTGTCCCGATGAATGTAGACAGTAGACGAAGCAAAACATGGACTTGACTCTTTTTACCGTTTGTCAGAGCAGATGGAGCGAACTCCTTCGCGATCTGACTATACCATAGTGGATGCATTAGAACCGTGCTTTGGAGTCCGCTACATCTTCTTTGGTAGATATAACATACAAATAATAAAATGGACAATTTCTATTGTGTTCCTTCGACAATTGTAGTTTCATCGGTCACTCTTTGGGCAACATCATTATTCGATCGGCATTGACGCGTCCACAGCTCAAGCCGTACCTTAAAACGTTGCATACGTTTCTCTCCTTATCGGGACCTCATCTCGGAACCCTTTTTAACAGCAGCGGCCTTGTCAACATGGGTAAGCGCGTAGTGCGTGAAATCTTATGGGTACTAGGTAAACAACTGCTATATTATTATCTAACTTATCATTATTATCAATAATATTATATCCAATACAATTATATACGGATGTGCAGACGAAATTTATGTTTCAACTCATCTGGACTGGATAGTTCTCGTTTCATAACAAAGGACACATCCTTCTACCACCATGACGCTTTCGTGAGCTCTAGTTTTTCTTGTCCTCATAGGACTCAATAGTAGAATTAATCTCTATATAATTATTTTCGCTAGAAAATCTGATAATTCGATATTTTATATTTCAGTGGAAATGAAAAACGACACACACGCATCTATATACTTTCTGGCTATCCTAAACGAAGCCAACGTTCGTTGTTCAATTACTCTGTGTTAAACCTCTCATGGGAAAGTTTTACGACGCGACCCTAAACTTCCTAAGAAGTTCACCTTGCCTATCAGACTTTATTGACGTGCTGTGTCCCTATTGCAGGCATGTGGTTTATGCAGAAGTGGAAGAAATCAGGTTCATTGCTGCAACTGGCCATGCGGGACGCTGCAGACATTAGGTCGACGTTCCTGTATCGGCTGGCGCAGGCTGGCGGATTGGAGTACTTTAAACATGTGTTGCTGTTTGGATCTTCGCAGGACCGTTACGTGCCCATCCATTCGGCGCGGATCGAGCTCTGTAAGGCGGCTATGAAGGACTCCACCAACCTTGGTTAGTACCCAAACACTCTCCTTTTTGATTTGTCTGTAGACGATAGAGGTACCGTGAGAGTAAAGGCCATTTTGTTCCTATGCAGCAGACGTACACCTTAATAAAGTGCTAGTGCAAGCTACTTTCATGTTTTAATGAGCTTGAGTTCTGTTTCGGTCGAAATCTATTTTGCATAACAGTGAACTTGCCATTTGATAAGCGAGAGAGCACATGAAAATCAGTATTAGCCTATTTTTTTTTTTGCTAAACCCGCGCGCCAGGTGCGGCGTATCGGGAGATGGTCCATAACCTGCTAGGCCCTGTTATGGCGAGATCCGGAAAGAGCTGCCAGTTCGTTCGCTTCGACGTGCATCATGCGCTGCCGACAAACACGGCCAATTCACTCATCGGACGCGCAGCCCACATCGCAGTCCTCGACTCGGAGCTCTTCATCGAAAAATTCATGGTAGTCACTGGCCTCAAGTATTTCTCCTAGTCGATATATAATAAACAGAGAGTAATTGGCCTGCAATTGATTAACTGAATTAAACCTAATTCCGTGACTGCATCGAATGGCTGGATGAATGATATGACGTGTCTATTAGTTCAACGTGAACACTATCAGTAGTTTTCGAAAACGAACGACCCGAGAGAACATAGAAAGGCATCCTTCTAAAGGGAGATTTATTAGGAATAATTTCAGTAGAACGAAAACCCACCCACACAGATAGAGACAAATATCGATGAATAAAACAGTGCAATATTAAGTAATAACAAACGAAACTAAACAGGCCCAAAATAATACAGAGTGTCTCCCAGTCCAATCAGTATAATTCTGCATGGATAAAAGATAAAAACAAAAAAATCACCAAAATGGCGACAACAAGAGCGCCCCTGGACACGCATATATTTACTCAATGATGTACACGTGATGCGACAAAAACAACAATTCACATCAAATTGTTTCCCTAGATCTTGGAGACGTCAGAAGACCTTCTTTCGTCCTACGCAATTCGATAGAAATGGGGATGCAATAAAGAAATGCTTCCATAAACAAAACCGAAAAAAAATCGTATCCACATATATATACATATATATGTATGTGTATATATACATACATACATATATATGCAT
>NW_019213386.1:0-77684 GCF_002532875.2 Varroa jacobsoni
CTTTCCCTAGGTTCCCGTTCGCTGTTTTCTACACAATAACCTCAATTTCGGTGGCACTCAATGGACGAATTCAGGGTTGTGCGTTTTTCCGCACGTTAGTTGGCTTTAATGTCTTTCTATTCCGCAGGCGAGTCCAGTCGTCTGACTACCTTTCTCTATGTTGCAACAGCTGAATCTTATAGACCCAATGGCGAGTGCTGGACTCGAGTGCAAAAGAGGCCACAACTACCGGTTTAACGCCGAGCCAAGGAAGCTGCTGGTCACAAAGCATGTAGTTAAGAGTTCTTCAGCCACTGCGGTAACGTGAATACTGACAGCCCCGGCAGCAGCAGCTTCAGCAGGAGGCTGCTTCAGATTCGGAGGGACCAATCACATAACTGCAAGGGTAAAACCACTGCGGTTTTCGATGTAGTTTTTCGTGTAGTTCATAAACAACTCGCAGAAGAAATCATTGTAACCATGCCGAATGCCCTTCTTTGAGAAATTCACTTAAGACAAAACGAAATAAAGCTTCTCCCGCTTTCTTTTTAAACAATCCAAAACCATAAGGTACCGTTTGCGGACCCCCTGCCTCGCACCGCAGGCGCCTTTCACGACGACAGCGGGAACATGACAGGGGCACTCGCGCAAAGAAAACCTTCCATTCACAAACATGCGCTAGTTTAGCTGCCTGTCTACCAGGCTCAACTGATTGCGTGCATCATGCTACAATAGATTACGATGGAGCACGATGTTTTGCATATGATAACGGCGAGACGTCGAAGTGCAGTAGAATGCATAAGCTAAGTTTCTCGCGACCGCTGGCTTTGTGCATTTCATGCTGCACCTTCTTCTTCTTGCCTTTTTTTTTCTATATTTCAAACCTTTGTTTCCCTCTCCCGTGGCGCTTCTATAGTCTTGACAGTTTTAGCGAGATCTGACCAATCGCGATTTCGTCGCATCGCCGTTTGCAAGAGAAAGAAAGAGAAAAGGACGTTTAGAGGAGAGGGCAATGAAACTATGATGCGGCAGTAAAGGGCAGGAGAAGGAGACGGCGCAACTAGGAAGGCTAGCTTAGCTTTGGACCAGCCAGCCTGGATGCTCGGTCGCCGAGTTTGAGTCCTTCCCTCTGAAGATTCGGTACGATCTCGACTGCAGGTTAGTACTCCTGCCGCGGTTCTCAACCTTGTCAGGAGGCCAATGCCAAGAGCGGCGGGTTCTGTGCCCTAGATTCTACACCCGCGCTGCTGCAAGAACACAGCGAGAAATGGTGTATTACATAGAGGAGCAGAAAGAGCAATAAGACGGAGGCAACCACACGCCCCGCACCCACAAGCATTGAGGGGGATTTACTACAGGAGGCACACGGCGAAGACGAAGCGTAATGTCGCCAGTGGCAAAAGCGGTAACAGCGGAAAGGGAACAGAAGAAACCAGGTATACCCCTAATTTTCCCGTCGTGTTCCTACTTTTGCCGCCATAACCAGCACCATGACTACAGCTACTGCTGGTGCTACTGCTGTTAAGTCAGGCCACGTCGTAGTCGATCCTCAAACGAAGCTTCCAGTTAGTGAAGGTAACGATTACCCAATAGGCAGCAACATAGACCACACCCACATACCGTCACCCAGCCATCGAGGTGTACAAGAGCGACTTCATTCAAGCAGGGCAAGTCAAGCCGTAATAACATGCATGGTCGCCGAACAACCAGAAATGGAATTAGACTACACCAGAGAAAATAGGACAAGTGCTAATCTAGCGAAACAAACCAATTTCAGCGACCTCATAACAGCTAACATTACACAACTACGTATATATACGACTCGTACCGATGATATAGTAAGTCGTAAATATTTGTATCGGTATCCGTGCGTTCTTACTTCAATTGCAAAAAGTAATAAGAACGGAACCAAGCAAAGTTGCCAATAGACTAGGTAATTCGGGGTTAAAAAGAGGTGGTTGGCCAAGCTGCAAAGCGAGGGGAGCGTTCAAGACTCGTCTATTCAAGCGTTCGAGGCCTTGGAACGGATTATCTGAGACGTCAGAGTATTATACACAGGTCTAAGAAAATGTTAAGGACCCACGATAAACGTTTTGTGTTGGAGCGCGTTGGGCAGCCGTTCCTAGGAGGCACGAAGAAATTGTGCTGATTTCAACGCAACTTCGTGAACTACTTCACTGTTGCACTGCCACCTGATTTCATGGCCCTTGCGATGTTTGCACCGAGCTATAGCTGAAATTGAGTCGTCAATAGGGTAAGCTAACAGACGTAGTAAATTTGTGTCCGCTAGCCGTTTCCACGTTAATGACCTTAGCGCTCACAGCAACCGGATTCATTGCATTAGCTTGGCATGGAATAAAGGATCCGTGTCGAATATAACGCTCCTCATGGTACTTACCATGGAGTTGGAAAATTGTGAGGTAATGTCGAGAGGATGCAATGGGAGGGCCCATCTGACCGACATCATGGTTAAATTTGCCGCAGGGACAGATGTCCCTGAATGCGTACTCCTGAACAGGCTTCCGCATCAAATCATAAAAATACCCCGATGTTGCGGATCGCGCGAGTTCAGGCTGTAGCCTTAATCATATTCGGCCCTTTGAGAAAGCCGGGCGAACATCAGGCATTTGAAAAAATTGTATGGTAGGTACTCAAACGCCTCTATATTGGCCCGCGCGTGGCCGCCGTGAGGGTTGCCGAAGTTCGAAGTCTAAAGGGCCGAACGAGTGCATGCATTCGAACATCTGCCCCCTTAAATGGGGGCAGATGTTCGAAAAAAATCTGCAATTAAAGAAGAGATGAGTCATAGAACACGCCGAGCTGCCGCGTACGCGCAACGCTCAATGGGTGTAGTCCCTGCAGAGGAAAAAGATTTTGAACAAACAGGACAGCTTACGTTGTGTTCCGAGGACGCTATGAAGAAGCTGTGCCCTCAGACAATCTCGCTGCAGCAAACCTTGGCCGGCTCTCAAATGGGTGTCCTTACATGGTTAAAAATTTGGCCTTTTGAAAGAAGAACTAATCCAGATTGCGGACTGTCCTAGACCGTATGTTGGACCACATATGTAGATAGTGTGGTCGAGTGTTGCAACGATATATAAGAATGAAATATCAAGAGAATAAATCGCACTCGTGGGGCTATGAGTGCGCCATTACAACATATGTATAAACCTATGTGATTCGACTTTTTCCTAAAAAAGGCTTGCTTTTTATTGTATCGCCGCACAACAGGTTGCGCAAGGTTAATTAATCTATTTATTCTAGGTTCATACCTTTGTCACCTTTAACAGCAGGCTAAAGTTGTCTGCAATGCTCAATGCTATACGGTATTGAAGAAGAGTAATGTGATGTTGCCTCCGATTTCTGACTGTTTTTACCTATTGCCCATAATCTGGCCCTTTCCAAGAGCATTTAGTTAAGATTATTGAACTTGTCATAAGGATAACAGCTACAGCCGATCGCCTGTGCATGTCATCAACAATGATATTAGGAGATTGGCAAGCTTGGGCCCTCATTCAGGGATGAAGAGCTCAATCTTGGGCATGCCCCATATTTACAGACTACTTACTTTCGAAAAGATCTAGTAACGAAAGGACACCTGCTAAGGACCATCTAGAGATCTTTTACGATCAGCCGGCCAAGAGTCAGTCGTCATTTCGATAACAAACACCGTTCATCTATGACATTACCTTTACTTACCAACCTCTTTAATTATAATAACTACCAATTTATTTTAGTATCATGGTCCAGTCCAGAAAGTATTCAAATTCGGATTACAAGTAGATGTAGATCACACAGTTTTTAAAGTCTCAGCAAAGCTTGGAGAGGTTCCGTGAATATTCTATTAAGGCATTTATTTAAGTCTTAGAAAATCAAATATTGATAATGTCTCGCCCATCATAGTAGATATTTTATGGTCTTAAAAATTTCAATCACCCATAATTTTTTCCACAGGTTTGCTATATCGTGTGAAATACAAATGGCACAAAAAGTGTTTATGGTTTACCTTTACCATTGGTAGTGACATTGTTCAAAAAAATTAGTTATAAGATCAAAGAAATGCCATACACAAATTACTCGAATCATATTGCGGATTATTGTTCAATATATTGCTAATTATTTGCAATAACAGAACCGTAAGACGCTGTATCGATACTGCTGCGCCTACCTAAATTGAAGCTAACGCCCAGCTACGTCCGCCTCTAGCATCCCTTATGATCGCTGTTGCTTCAAAAACGCTAAAAAATTCGTGATCAGCAATAATGTCATTTCTATATAGCGAGCTATAAGTAGATCGGTGAAACCATCGAATTAGATAAAGCTTTTATAACACAAAGTGATGATTGTTTGCTGATTTAGGCCTGTTGATTCGAAAATTCACATTAAATTACTTGCAACATCGACAGCAGCTTTTTCATTCACGTCTCTACCTGTATGCAAACGCTTGTGAACTGCATCCAGGCCAATTGGCAAGCCTGTAGAATTTGCCTTGGCTGTGTGTTTTTGGTCAAATAGGTCCCAACGCAACATATTATATCAGAATGGTCAGCTGACGCCATATATATATATATATATATATGCGTACAGCATATAGCGGAAATACATAAGCCTTGTGAAACCTACAGACGCCAAGCTTTGAGCTGGCAACAATAAGCCCTTGGAATAAACGAGAAATATTATTGCTTACTGTAGTAATAAACGATAATACCGATAGCAATAATATTATGGGCGATAAATGACGCTGATGCTTGAGAGCTAATAGGTGCGCAGTATCAGAATAACAAACGCACCTTTGTGACCGTGGCCGTAGGCAGCAGTCATGACAATATTCGCTGTTTCTTATCTTCAACGAGGGTGCGGTAAGGGACCAGATGCTCCCAGTGCCAACAATCAGCGACGGTATCATCCACGTGTTACCGATTACTGCCATCACAATATCGTTACGCCGGCGCCCCCACTGTTCCTTTACCAGCATACCTGTCGCGGAGTGGTGCAAGCAAGGCCGGGTCAGGGGAGAAAAACGCGCGATGGAGCAAAACAGAAACCCGTTCAAGTTAGGGCGCCGCTCGACATTAGATCTAGCAGACGCAATGACGCATGTAGACCTCCTTCTGATCAACATCGGCTTTTTGAGCTAGAGACAGCTGCTAAAGACCGACTGAAGGCCGTGCTGGTTGTAGGCGAGGTAAAAAGAGGGTTCGGCGGCAGAGGAACGAAATGTCACGTACGAAAGGCACATGGAGGAGCCTGAGAAGGGGCGCGGCCGTTCTGTGGCAATGGTGTCGCTTTCGACCTGCTACGAAGAATGTGACTGAAATTTGATGGGTGGCAGGATGGCAAAGAAGAGAGAAAATGAACGCATGCCACGGTGGAGTGAGTCTTAGGGGTTGGCCTTCGATAAGAAGACTGTTAATGAAGAGTGGATAGAACAGATGCAAACGATTGAAATGATCGGGTAGAACAGGAGCTGTAGGAAGTTTCCGTAGCGGTAATAGCAAAGGTGAAAGAATAACATGGTGGAATTATGGAAGAGTAACAATTTTTACTCTTTTGCTACTCCTACTGCTGCACGACAGGAAAATACTAGCTTGTGCATGCATCAAATTTTCCGCTAGAGTGAGTTTCGTTTCTCCGTAATCCATCTCCCTTTCCGAGCTGTCTGGCCAGCTTGTACCGTTTGAAGCCCCTCTGTTCCCCGATCGAAAGAAATGCCTCTTAGCATTGCTTCTCTTCTTCGAATGAATGGCACACTATTTTCGCACAATTTTTTCAGCATTGCTGTTATGTTGGTCGGTGAATCGCTCGATGTTAGTAAGCACTGCCGAGTCCTTTGCCACCTTTAGGCACTCTCGGAAGCAGCTTCCACTTCCCTTTCTTCATTACTTAGAGCTGTTCAAGCTTCCTTCCTTCAAGATTAGGCTGGTGACTAGTCAGGTAGATAGCAGGAGCGAGGTTCGTCCGCTACAGACGGCACCGAGACAAGTCCTCTATGGCCGACGTTTGGTGTTTGTCATTTTCCGCTTTATCTTACAGCTACTGGAACGGTGCCAGCAATAAGAGATACAGTAACGATGCTACACATGGAACTAAAAACTGTAAACGTTCCGCTACCCCATTGAATTTGTTAGAATTCTCCTATTTTGGCAGCCGACAATTCTATGTCTGCCATTTGCGTAAGCGGCTGCTGATGCTTACGGCACAAAACGAGATGACCTTTTTCGATAATTGTAAGCTTTACGGATCTATGAATGACTAGCTACTCGTTTCCCGTAGAGCGGAGTTCGTGGACGACGCGGAGCGAAAAACGATGACTATCCACCTCCCTCCCCTACCAAATCGTAATATTCTTTCCATTGTCCTAATCCTTTTCTGGGCCTAGTCGGCCTACAAGCCGCCCTGCCGTAGCTACTATTCGCATCTAGTAATCACCGCTTCTACCCCAACAAGAAGTACTATTGCTTCTCGTAAAAAGCCACCAAATACCGAAACGGGCTTACTAGTCTGAATTGATGGTAGAATTCTAAATCAAGCGATACAATTAAGCAAAATTGCTATTATTCTGAGAAAGCCTAAAGGAATCTCTAGGGAAATCTAGAAATCTACGGGGAAGAAAATATTTCAAGCTGTGGAACTTAATTGTAATGGTGAATGATGCCTGAAGGTGCCTGATGAAAAAAAGGCGTAATAAATAATCTTAAACAGATACAAGATGGGAATACACAGTAGAGCATAGTTGACAGCAGCAAAAGGCCACATAATACGACTAAGTAAGAAAGAATAGAATTTGACTTCAATTCTCGACAGGTACGATTCATTTTTGAGCGAAGAATATGGCCCGGAAGCTTTTTGGAGATCTTGCTTGCGTAGCTCATTGGTCTGATTAGAGCGTTTAAACATACACAGTAATATATATTGAGAGTGGCGACGCTGGACTTTATGGTGTGGAGAAGCTCATGGCAGACTGTCAAGAATAGTAAAAATACGCCTGATGTCTAGAATTAAATAGACTGAATATTCAGAATTAGACCACAACCGTAATAAAATTTTAGCAGCATTATGGATTAGCTTGTCTATAGTAGCCCACAGTCTTTTCTCTGTCGTCGGCAGACGCTTATTTGACTCATTATTTATATCACATTAGCAGGGATAGAAATCCAGCTTTATCGGCATTCTAGTCCTTTTTCCCACTATCTGTGAAGTAAATAATTAGCCAAACTTGGCCTAAGTACAAGCCGAGGTCTGACTATTTGTCCCGTCTACATTCCCTCGACAGATGCGTTTACCCCCCAAAAAGTATCATTTTGCTTCCGTGTTTACCTCCATTGTAGCATACGATGCTCCCGCTGCTAACGGCAAATCAACATAAGTCATATTTAAAACACCTGATGGGTCCACAATACCTAGCCGATTTCGAGAAATAAGACTACATATGCCCACTTTTCATGACTGCAGTAGTATGAGATAGTGCAATATATTGAGTATAATATAGATTATATTTGTTATTATGTTAAATAACGTGGCTGATAGTGCGCATAGGCTACGCAGGATTACTTCCCAGCTCACCGCCCACAAACGCAATAGTCTAACAATTCATAAAGCACCCTATATAATTAATTTTGCCCCACTAAACACCAGATATATCAAATCCACAATATAGGAAAGAAAAAAAACCCTCGAATAGATTAGATGTAGCCAACCGCTACCGTCAATTTTTGTAAATACTGACGAGGTCATCCAGTGGGGCCACTTTAGGTAGGATTGGATATAAGGACGAATGCAACCCTTCGAAATTAAACGACATATTTTTAATTGAGACCATCCTAATGAAAATTTCTTTAGCCATAAAGACACTGAAACGTGTTTCATTTAACAGCGTAACGTGCGAATTGGTGCTACAATCAACGCGAAATTCTATGTCGACGTTCTTCGTTTATACAGTCGTACGGTTAGTTTCTTTAATTAAACGAGCTTTTGTTAAGTTTAAGCGCTGCACGTTGCATGGACGACATCATCATTAGACTTGCACGAACAGCTTGTCTTCTGACTGAGGTACTCTTAAGCAACCCACAATAACGACTACAAACTATTCCAAGCATTGGTACCGCACCCCTTCCACCTAATTACAGACTAGGTCTCAAAGGTTCTAAATCTTCGACGCGCACACTATGCAAGCGTATCTTAATATACATATACACACGTTTTCTATGTAGGCCAGCAGCAGTAATAGGCCTGTCCTTTCAGTAGCTTCAACTAGCCACTTCACAGAATGTTATATGTGGAATTTATACTGGGTTCTTAGATGTCGCTGACAGTGGGCCGCATGGATTCTGCTGTCCTTAGTTCACAATGAAATGGTAACATTCGCGAGTGGCATCTCCGCCTTTCACTGAATGAGAAATCTAACGTAATGGCCGTAAACGCGATGGCTTATGCCCTTGCCGCTCGGTTCGCTCGTTTTTAGCATTATACTACTATTGTTACAGGTTTGGTATAACTAGCGGTGGTTCATAGAGTTCGGGATGTTGTAGTGGTACCTCGAGGCTTCTTGTTGCGCGATATTCTTAGACAGCTAAAGCCTTGTCGAGCGTTGCCACTGGTTATAGTGGATCCCTATTGAGCGGGTCTCAAAAGAGACCTCCCACAAGTCGGCTTCAAAGGAAAGCAGCCCTATTTTTTTTCATGTCCTTGCTAAGGTATTCAAAGATATAGTAGTTCTATAGCGATGGCAATGTTCGGTACCTCGAATACGACGTAGCTTGTTATCAGGTAAGGGCCGTTACGGATATTTACTATCCGAAGCCTCTTACGAATGGATATTGGCCCGCATACAATGCTGGTCTGCGACATAGACAGGTAGTTTCAGCCCCGTGTATTCTTATAGAACTCTAATGCATCTTGTAAGGGTGTCTGCAATTAAATAGGCAAATCGTTTTGAGGCAATGCCAGTTTCACCATAACGCCACTCGAAGGCACCTGCTATAATACAAGGAGCATTAATTCATTAGTTGTGTTATAATGTAAAAATTACTTTCAGTTATAGTTAACGGTACATCGGATTCTAATTTAGTTTTCCTCACGACTTAATACGCTTACTGCGCTATATAATTAGCTATAGTTAAATATAGCACTAGTAAACAGCCTAACATCAGCACGGCGCAATATATGACGTTTATTAATAGTTATTCGCTCCCTAAACCTCAGCTAAAAGTGTGCCCACAACCAAGCTGTCAGGAATCTGTGAGTTGAAGAAGATACAGATAGGCATAAGCCTGATCTTGATAAGATTCAATTGAGTGCTTCCCAAGGAGCAGAAGCACTTTGTCGGTTAATCACCAATTACAGTTAGGACCACGTAGATTGCTTTTACAAAAGGTAGTTAAGATACTTAATAGCTAACTGGGCTTTTGGGAAAGATTTGCGGCTGTTCTATGTGTGGTACGTACTGACACGTGCCACAGTTAATGCAAGCTGTCAACAGCTAAAGGCTTTTGACAATTCATTACCTATCTCTCTCTCTCTCTCTCTCTCTCTCTCTCTCTCTAATAGAGACACGCATAAATTCATCAAAAAAAAATTGAAACCATCACCTGGGTTATTGTTAAATATTTTCAAGCCACATCGAATTCCCTATGAGTGGGCTATATGTGTAGGGACAAGCTTATACATCTTCTAAATTCGCAATGCAAGCCGTGATTAAATGGGCCGAGCTAACCTAGCTTAGGTGTCTCTTTGTGCACCCGAATAGAAAACGAATGCCGAACGCTTCTTTCAAAAGGCTGCTGCTAGATCCAGAGAGCAACAATCAGGACATCAGAGCCCCAAGAGGTTGTTCGTACGTAACGGCACAAAAGGCACCTTGTTTCGCGATAAAAAACGATGCGTCAACAAACACATTTTCAACATCACTATGATTGCCCAGGACAATTCTTGTCTTTTTTTTCTCAAGCCAATATCTGGCTGGCGCTGCTTTTTTGGCGTAGGTGGATCATCCCAAGCCTAGAACCGCCGGGACTTTTCCATCAAAAGACATTCTGTCGTTACCTAGTGATACAACAGCTGGCACTGAAGAATATCTATCCCAATATTTGATAACAGTGTGGCATATGCGGCATTTAAGAGCTGGTATGAAGATAAATTCTCAGAGTTAAAGGGTTACATAGCTATTCCGGGCGACATAACACACCTTGAAACAGATTCCTTTTTCGTCTCTAGGCCGTACTTGTAATAGATCTACATTAATCAGTTCAGGTGCCTGTGTAGACCTTGAAAAAAGCCTATTAATTAAGTTAGAACCTGCTTAAGTTAATTTTGGGAGTACCATCTTTAAACGACGTGTGCGATTTCTGCCAGTTATCCATTTTAGTCTTATAATTATATCTAATCCGTAATTGACTTAACTGTGAAATCTTTAAACGTTTTTTGTCCTATAATCTAGCTGAACTGTGGCGGTTAAAAACTTAATAAAACATAACTGCAACTTTACAGCTTTCAAGCGTAGCTAAATACCAACACATGGTGACAACGGTGTGGTGAGCGCATTCGATAGTGCCGTTGATTTTAACGTTGGCGTTGACGAGCAAGCACATTGGTAATTATATCGCTCGTTTGGTAATTCATCACTCGTTTAAAGAGTACAAAAGTTCTGCATGAACGACAAATACAATGTGTCCTACGATCGATCTAAGGTCAACTATTTGGGCTAAAAAAAAATACAAACTATAGAACTGAAGAGAAATTGCATATTTTAAGGCGCCTAGCCCAGGACGCAGGCATATAACTTAAACACGAACTTAAAAAATGCAAACTTAACATCTTAAAACACAAACTTAAAAGAAAACGAGTCGAAAATTTGTCTTTACAATTGTTGGCATTATTTTTCCATTCGAGTTAGACGTTCCCCTATACTCGGTTTTCTAACGAAATCATTTCTGACCGCACCGAACTTCCATCGCATTAAATAAGCCTGGCTACACTAAACAGTCTTACTAGCTCACCGGCTACCTCGGACATAGATGCCATCTATTCATCCATGGCTCACTAGAAATTTGGACGTCCGCTTCGTCCATAGTTAGTCGACTGGAAAGACAGCAGTTTGCGCATTCTAAACAAATCGATTTAATATATATATATAAAAAAAAAGAAGAGATTTATCTAAGAATGGCAAATCGTAGCTGATAAATGACAACTGTGTTAACAGTGTTGCTTCTCGTGTACAGGTGCATGCGTATAAAAAACGTATGACATTGTTCCGTCGTTTTTGCAAATCATTTTCTTAAATTTTGCTGTTAATTTTACCTTCGATCGAACGGCCTACCGTATCGTTTCCATATTCACAAAACAACTGTGTTCGATAATAATTATTCTTCAAAAATCATTTACCATTTTAATATGCTTTCAAATATACGTGTGATGTTTATGAGTTGAAAGGCTCTATGGTGATATCTTAATTAAAGTCTATATTAACAAGATTTATCACCCAAAACAAATAACGGTTAACCTGACAGGCGGATAGAACCGCTATTACGACGACAATTGAACGTTCGAATTGGTTTGTTGCTACAATGGAACGGTTTGCGTTGTCGAAACAAATGGTTTGTAGAAGCTTTTTACGACGACGAGAATAACGATTGCCAGTTGTTTACCAATGGCCAATGCTACTATCGGCAGACAATGCTGTACAGTGTTGTATAGCACGCATTGGCTGTTCTGAACATAGGTAGCACTCTTCAACTGCCCCCTTCCAATACCCGTTGCTGCCTTTGCTGATAGGCTAATCATCGATCTGAAAAGCCGACAGCTCTTCTGTCCGCTGACTGTGACTTAACCTCCTTTGAGTACCTTTCTTTTGGGGTTGTGTGGAAGGTAAGGTATACTTTAAAAACAAAAGTTACTTGAAAACTAACACTAAAACAATAATCAGTTGATCAGAAAATGTTTGAATCTATCTTTTTAGATTGTTATATCTAGCTCTTCTTGTACTAACGAAACTTAAGGCAATTTAGGCGTAAGTAAATTGCGCAGGTAAATTAAAAGGGCTTAAGACAAAAATAAAGGCCCTCCAGCCGCATCGAATGCTAGTTTTTAGGTGCAGCGAATCCTTTCGAGGGCATTGAAACACTCTCTCTCTCCCTCTCTCTCTCTCTCTCTCTCCCTCTCTCTCCACGTATATCTATCTGTGAAATTAATTAGTTTCCTTTCCGATTCTGTTCATGCTTCCGTACCTATGAAATATGGGATACGTTATAACCCAAATAGCAGTGATACGTTACAGCCAACATACGTATCTTTCTTTTATAGGTTTTCGCCGCGATCGTTATCATGCTGAAGCTATGAAAATTCAAGACATGGTTCGTACCAACAAGGATGTTCTACTTTTTTTCCACTTTGATGAGATCGCGACGTAATTTCGATATTATCGTGCAATGACATGGCTTCCGTTCCGTCATTGCTGCTGCCGCTATAGGTCCATTAGCGATAACTGTTGCGATTGCTTTTACGTGCTTATTATGCATTAAATAGAAATGATACCGGTAAAAGCCGACTAAAACGTTATACGCCAACCTAATTACCGCTTACAATTGACAGTGGAAAATTGCCATAGAAACAATAGAGGTCTATGCATTAATAATTTCTTTAACAGACCCAATTCGATTATTTTGGCGCGTAACCATTTGACGATAGCAGACGGTAAGAAATTGACTAGTACCATACTTAAACACCATGCTTAGATACACTTTAGATTGTTAATTTAAGTTTCATTGCACCGCCACACAACAAAAAATTATACACTAATGGCATTTATTTGATCAAAACTTCACTATCGGTTCGTAAAGCTTTAACTGATGTATCTAAAATCGATAAACTTAGAATAGGGCATTTAATATCTGTCATCGTCCACATAAATATTCTATGGCATACGTATGTCTAACGTCGGGACGATATCCCTTCAGTACAATTTAATTGGCTAACATTAATTATAGAGATCATGTCACTGTGTTCGTCTGTTTCGAAGTAGAACATACAGACGCGCCATTTCTATCACTTCTGCCTAGGGAGCAAATATAAACACAATAGTAAAAAAATAATCTTATGCGTCCAAAAAATAGCTTAAAAAACACATGAAGTATTTCGCGTTACGCTTGTTCTGAGAGAAGTGTGTATGTGTATCAATGCTAGACCTGAAATTTGTTCCTGGCTGTGTCCAGGAACAAAATCTGATTAAGCGTTTTTACCCCGGGGAAATTCCACCTTCAGCGGGACTGTGTGACGTCAACATCTCTCACTAAGACATAATGCGTTCACTTCAACAAGGACAGGAACTTTACTTTTTCGATGTTGGAGTTCACGTAAGTAATTGGAAGACTTAATTAATGTTCCGCACCACCTTGGCTAAGTATCTGCTTTAGAGCAGATTTAGATTGACATAGGTCTAGTGATATAGAAGTATAGGGGTTTTTTCATGGTACTATAATTTTGTATTTTTTTCTTAGAATTTTCTTTTTTGTCAAATATAGACGGGCGTAGGTTAGGTGGAAGTAGTAATTCAGTGTTAGTGTATGTACCTTCGAATCCGCCATCTTGACATGTTCGAATCTTGAATAGCAAACGAATGTTCTAAGTATTGGTCCACTGTGTATATGAAAGATATCAATACGCATTATGCCTCACAGGTTAAAAAAAAACCCTTTTCATGCAACTGGGTGTTGTTTTTCCTGCCAAAATCTGTTACGTTTTTCAAGCCGAGCGACGATGTGAGAGAGGTCTCTAGACATAAAGGCTTCTCTGCCTCTTCTTTGTATTATACATAACTGGTATCAATATTGGTACTAGAAATGCTTTCGAGGGGCTTGTTCGTGCCGAACTCAACTTTCCTTCAAGCAATATCGACCGTGTCATGGGACCGTTCAGCCTGGAAGTGGCCTCTGTCAGGCCAGCGATACTTCGTGTTTATTGGAAGGCCGCAGTGGCATCGTTTGACCATCCTTTTGTAGCAATTTCGCTACTGTAACATTACTGCTGTTGCTGTTTTCCGAAGCTTTGCTAATTCAAAGATTGGAGAGCAAAGTAGTTTTTTTGCTACTGGTTTTGCCGCGAACGTGACTTATAACATACGCACAGTGACTGCTACGTACCGGGCGAAAAACGGGGAACGAATGTAGGTAAAGGGGTAGTATCCGTTTGCCCCCAAGTAATGGATAACAATAACGGCTATCGGAGACCATGGTCCGTCTGTTTGTCTGTCCAGCTATCTAATGTTGCTGCTATTACGATCTGTGCTATACTCACAAACCGACTGTACGTGCATACGGGTTGTGCCTGCTACTTCGATTAAGCCAAATGATTTACCCTCTCAGCCCTATAGCCGCCCTGAGGCTCTACATCTTTCTATATATATATATATATATATATATATATATATATAACTGCATGACTTTACTAAGACCGCCACCAAACAAAAAGACGCTAGCGGACCCCAATGCATTATTCCCTGCTCTCGATGCTTAGTCGTAAAGAGCGTCTGTAGTTATTACTCGAACACATATATTAATTAACAGTGGTGGTAAAACCGAAGAATGTCCAATAACAAAACAGGTTGTAATAATGATGGTCCGATGAGAATTACTGCCGAAGCAACAGCGAGAGAAGTTCAAAATATAGCTATCCTATCTTACGTTTTACTGGTACAGTTTCCGATAAGCTGGCCAGCCGTGCTAAACCCAAGAAAGACATTCAAGAAGAGAGATACAAATGATTAGTAAGCGATTTGTCCATTAATTCAACCATCAGCATCATTTATTTCAAGTCTTCTGGGAAGAAATATCTCTGTAGTAGCTAATTAAATAAATATTTCAATTTTCTGAACCTGCTCACTGTGTCCGCTGCGGCCATTTTGTTCTTAGTTTTGTTCTCATCAGTAAACGTACGGTAAGTTCCAGTCTCCGACCGATCAGCCTGTGCCGATATTGCACGCACTCAACAACTACTGCAGGCAAGTTTGAAGATGAGAACGAAACTAAAGGCCGGGACTGAGGTTACGGGATCCGTTTGCGTCACCCGCATTACTGGCACTGATAAAATAATAGCGTAGATTAAACAAAAAACCGGATACTTTCAACCGGTGATATACACCGAAGACTTGGCACGTTTTTACCAGTACGGTTCAAGCCAGCAAGGCGTTAATCCTGCTTATTCCTCAAACATGACACAGTTCCCTTCCATGTCGAGATTTTCGAATTAACATAGATATAGCTAAGTTAAACAATAGCGCAAAGCTATCGATTTATATATGAAGGCCTATGCGGTTTTCATCTAAACCGATAGCAGACGTACTCTCTGCCTCGTACTCACTAGATTAGACAAGAGCAAAAAAACAAATAAAAATGTTGATATTTTTAGGGATTTTAAGGTTAGATGCACACACAATCTTCGACCTACACAAATATTTATCTTCTAGAGCCTACAAGATCAACGTGTTAACGCAGTAATTAAATAATTATGAGTAATTAAATAACGCCTTTCAAAAAGATTGTATCCCTTGTCGCAATTATGAAAGGGCAATTGAGACTGAGAACAGAACAACCATAGAACACGAGCAATGCTTTACCGTGCGAAGTCGCTAGACAAGAACATAGGCGCAAGGGAAAAACTTATTCTTATTACAACTTTACCTCTGTTGGAACTGGCGGTCGCCCACTTCATCGACAGCGGCAAACGTTTAAGATTCGGAGTCAAAGTATAGTATTAAGCGTCCTTATCATCCTATCCAGGGTAACAAAAAAATTTGTGCGGATAGGACTACGCTAAAAATTATTCCGCTCTAACGCTACTGATGCTGCTAGTATTGTATCGTTGTTCACACGTAGAGTTATAGACTATATATATAGATTATTAGAGTTATATACTAGCGTTATAACAGCGTGGTATAAAATGAAGGCCGATATTAAACGAACTCCTTGTATTTGGAATACATCTTTCTGTATTTCCTCTATCTCTTTTTGGTTCACTTTGAAGATATCGTTTCGATGTTTTTGATCGTGCCGAAAGTTCGTCATTGGACACATTGAAATATTGTCTTGTTGACATCAACTAAAGTAACCCGCGAGCGCGAGACTTAGATTTATTTCAATGTTTTACCGTTGAGAAATATGTGCGTCGATACACATAAATAGCATTATAAATTAGGCTGTTTCCTTTGTGTAGTACTATTAACCCACTGGCAAGGCTCATATATAAAGGTGTGTGTATATACTACATACATGTATTCGCATACGTCCTACCATCGTGGCGGGATCAAGACAGATTCGCATTATCATCGCTGCTACCGCCAGAAGCAATGACCACTCAAATCGCTATAACAATTCAAAACTAGCTCAATAGCAGGCGCACGTGCCACGTTCAGGAGAGACAGTCAGACATACGTCCGCCTTGCAGCCTGCCTACCCGTCCGTCTGTTCAGGATCGTAGATGAATATTTGAAAAAGGACAGATACAAAAAAAGTGGGAGACCCAGATAAGTGCGTGAATATAGCACCACCTTTGCTTGTGAGGAACCGAGGCGGAGAATTGTGGATCACTAACGGTGGCTGTCGATTTCTTTGTCTTCTTCGTGATGTTGCTTATCTGCCATGACGTTAATAAGGGACGGGTTTCTCATAGAGAAAGCACAGGCTTAGGGGCACAGAGGAAGGGGGAGTGGGAAGGATACTGCACAAGCGATATGGTGGTAGTATTAGTAGCACCTCTACCGGAGAGAAGCCACTAACGGGAACTAGTTCTTGATAGACTGACGTTTTCTATCGTTGAGCAATACGGCGAACAGCGTCATCCTATTCTCTATACAAAAAAAAAACATCTTTTTTGTCGGTAGAGATAACTGCAACAACGACGACACCCGTAGTCATCGTCGCTTGCAGTTGCCTAACTCCATCGTTTTTCTGAGCTACTTGGCCATGATATCCGCGATACCATGCGTCGGCCAGCCCCGTTGCATCTGTTGTTCTTGCTTACCAGCCCCGGGAGTCTTGTAGACTTCTAAAAATTCCATTCACAGTCTCGGAGGTTTCTGTCGAGCTGAAGTTGCGTTGGACGTAATTAGGAACCCAGCCGGTATACAAGGTAACCAGCAGAGGGAAAAGTATTAGAGCATGAATGGAGCGGACGGGCAGTCGCCACAAGTAGAAAGATGTGAACGAGCTGAAACAAATTCTTAGTGCAGTTTGGTCAATTTGTCTTAAGGCGCAGCGACTGCCAAAATCAGTTACTACTGCTTAGCTTTTATATTCTACGGTAGCTGCTACCCTAGCATTTCGTATTGTTTGCTGTTTTTGTCACTGGCCTGGTTACCGGAAAGACCCTGAACAATCGTTCTTTTGTCAGTTGGCCTGCTGGCCCTTTGTGTACGTTACGTCTCCTCCTGACTGAACTTAGAACGTTCCGTCTTGTGCTAGTGAAGCCCTTTGAACGGCGACGAGAGTGGCAGTGGTGGGACTGCAACATCTACAGCCACAATGCCGTTGCTGTATCCGACTATGGCAATCAGTCTGGACCAAGTTGGCTTGACATTTTGGTCTAGTGTTCAAGATGGCCTAAAGAAAAGAGACCGCACTGAGTAGAGGGGAGTACATAAGAAAAACGGAAAAGGACAATGCAATGTGAAGGCAGAAAAGTAGGCGTGGCAGGATCGGAGATCAGGTACAGGACATGATGGCCTTTCAGTCGGCGGGACTAGAAAGTACGTGATTCAATTGACAGCGGCAAAAGATTTGAAAACAAGCAAAGCGGCTGGGGTGAACGAAGGACGAGCTTGTACGATGAAGACACACAGCGAATTATTTTTCTGTGTGCCGGTCAAGGAAATTGGCATTGAATCTTCACAATGAGCTCTCAATCATTTACTGAACCTATTTAGTTGCAGCACAGCATATTGGCTCATAACTCAATTTCTGCAATGTGGTGAGGGGCTCGGAGCTCAACGACAAGCTGAACTCCAACGTTCCCAACAAACGTCAGTATTATGCGACTGTTTCTACCATAGTCGACTATTGTTTTGTTTTATATAGCAAATACTGTCGCGTACACAGTGGTAATAGATTAGCTGCTGGCATTAATGGTCCTTGGAAAAGGCATCAATATTAGTGAGTAAATCAAGGTGGTATCCACTCCGCCGGCAGAGATGATCTTCCTATGCCCTGCAACCTTCTGATAGATTCGAATAGAACCTGCTGGACGTTCGCTAACGGTTCGTCGCGTCGAGACAAAGGTGGTTGTGGGTTGTACGAACAGAGCAGTAGTGAGCGGAGTAACATGACTAGTGGTAAGAGACCGCCGACCCTTACTAAACCCCTGCCCTTATTGCCTAGGGAATTGTCAGTGGGGAGCGTGTAGATAGCGAAAGCGAGGCCAACCGATTGCTCACAGCCAGAAGCTAACTGGCGGGGTCACAGCGCTGGCCAAACGAAGTGCAGGTGACTGCCATAAGACCCGTACAGCGCAACTGCGGATTGGCACGAAGGCTGCCAGGTTTGAGGTAAGTCTATACGTCGGTTTATTTGGCAGCTGTAGCAATGGTGATGACGGTGCCAGTGATGGTAGCTAGTGTGAGTTGTAGGTTTGGCTAATAGAAAGGTTCTGGGGACCTATGAGCAGTGGCAATATCTACTGCGATTGTTCCTGCCAGAGCATAATGGTGACCAATAATGTGGTCAAGGCCTTAGAATTTCATGAATGGCCTCATGTCGGCAGCCATAACAAGCTAAAGCGATCTAAAGTTTAAAAAAACCCATATATATATACATCTACTTTCGATACACGATTTTGTAGTATAATGGGGTAACATAGTTGAGCAGTAGGAACACACTAGCTGGTACGCGTTGCACTGTCGTTCTTTACAGCTATCAGCATCGTCTGATCACTAGATATTGGATCATGATTTATTCCTGGCTGATCACTGGAAAACACAATTACAACACTACAGTGGCTGCGAACAGCGCATACTTATCTGCCTTCGACTGATGATGCATCCCAGATGCGGGAAAATAAATTTACTGCCAGAAAAAACAAGTCTGCAAGCTGCGATAGGCCTTATCATCTGGCCATATCTTATTTTGCTCGTCACAGGAGTTCCCTGGATAGCCACCGTCTGGCTGTTGATGTTGGAAGGGAAGATTAGAGATGAGAGCCTTTGCACCTTTTAGATTGTCATGCCAGCAGCGGCGTGAAAGTTCCACCCACCACACGTTTCTACGTTGGTCTTCTTTGACCATCCGCATAATCGGTCCGATCCCTCCCCCCCCCAAAGAAAACGTCAGCCAAGCTGCCCTTATTTCCATCTAACCAAATATTCCTCCTGCTTACTGACATCAGCCGTCCCTCATGCTGATTCGCCCGTCTGCCACGAGGGATGGCTGCACCATTTGTGCTAAATGGTACGGTAGCCCTGTATTTCGTTTTAGCAGTGCTTAAGCTACGAGCTTCACCTCTGGAAGCCTGCGTCGTTGACGTAAGTGAAATGACGCTAGATAAATAGCACAACCTGGTCAACACCAGCGGTGATGACGGTATTTCAAGGTTCTTATGTGTTATACAACGAAGTTTAATGATTCTTTATCCCTGGACCGTGTTGAAAGCAGTGGCATCCCACCAGTCTGATAACGTTTCGTGAAAACGTTGGAATCCCATAGACTAATTTCCGAGTGGGTTCTTGAAGTCTTAGTGGCGCTAAGAGCAATCGCTGTTTACCTTATGCGTGCACACATGCGGGCCCACATTGGCTATTTAGTATTATTTTCATTTATACGCAAAGAGAATAAGTAACGCATTGAAAATTCGAGAGATGTCCCAAGATCGATACGGTAGTATGTTTGCTAACAACTAACTGTTACGTACCGCCTTAACCTGGCTGCAACTTTCATTTATCATGGTATGCTTGTATGCTTTACAACGGGCCGAGCACATACTCCATATGTTGTTGTTTATGTTGTTATTGTTGTTGCTGCTGTTGTTGTTGTTTTATAGCGGCTGATTACCTGGAACGTCGATTAAAACGACCGTTGATGGAATTTCATGTGGGTTATAAAAATGATGGCGTTTGAAATGGCAGTTTCATGCCTATATAGTCCATACACGAAGAGCTCGCTTTGTTTCTATGAAGCTGAAAACGTTCATCGCGATTTTGCATTGGACTTCGGCTTGTCGACACCCACTCAGCTTGCACAGACTGCACCGCAGATAGAAATAGGGCTTTAACATTTGCGTTGATGCCCACGCTGATGTTGTCGTTGCTGGCTTCGGCGATGATGATGACAACGACAACTAGATTATAGTGGTACTGATTATTTCCGTTTTGCTTTTTAGCAGCCGACTATTAATTGATGATACTTTTAGCATGGCACAACTGCTAGCTTTCATTCCGACTAGTCCAGTACAGCCAACGGCGGAAGTGGAGAGTTTACCAGCTTCGGTAGAAGCCAGCTTTTCGTACGCGTCTGTATGTGAGAAACGTGACAGTGGCTGAAAGAGAAAGAGAGCAATCAACCAAGCAACTAGTCAACTAGCGAATGGGTGGGCAAATGATGAAGATATGAATGAGACGGGACTTTTGTTATTCAGGGCCTTGGTGATAGTAGTTCAACAGGACTTGCTCTCTAAACCGGTCGGTCCATTGACATCGACGTGCTTTTACCGCAAATATCACTACCACCTGCACGAGGCAGCATACACGCACGCACGCACACATACACACTATGTGTCTGACGCTAGGCCACAACTATTGGCACTATACACACATATACCACCATCTTTACGGGAAGGCGCTGCATGGTGTGGACTCAAAAAGCGATCCCGGACGACCATCAGCTAGTTTGCAGCACGTCAATTTAAGGAGCATCGTTTATGACTTGGGGAAACACGCTTATTACCATTGTGTTTCCTGATCTATTCGCGTATCGGACTGGACAAATGTATTGATCAGACAGTAGTTGTAATCGTGGTTGAAGTTGCTGATATAACAATAGTGGTATATAATGTAAGCGCTCTATAAGAGGTAGTAGTTGTTTTAATAGAAGAAGCACAATTCACCTTAGACGGACGGCCCCCGCTGAACTCTTTACCTTCACGAGGGTTTCGCCTACGCTTTCTTCCTTTCCTTCTTTCTCGCTTCCCTTTCTCTCACTCACTCATAAAATGTGACGGTGACGACAGGTAGAGATAGGCGCACGAAGGTGGGACGGGTGGCTGCCACAGGGATCGAATAGGCACGAGCGGATCTTGCGTTTACGTTGACGTTTTCACTGCATTGTGGCCTCGTGGCTGGCGCACTGTTGCCGCACTCTCGCAATAAAAGCACACTCTACTTCAGCCTTATTTGGAAGCAGAATCAATGGAAGCAGACGAATGGCCATGATTAGAATAAGAACGAATACACGACTACGTACAATAGAATTTCGGAAAAGGCCGTCAACTCGCTGTCGCCAGCCTCCTACCTTCTGCGTCTGCTGCTTCTGATGCTTCCACACTGCGGATCTTACTGCTGCTGCTGCTGCTGCGGGCGCAGAGGACCGGCCACCTATTCACTCCACTCATTCGGTGGGCGCCATGCAGTGCGGTGACGACGCACGGCATAGGCAGTCTTCGCTCCGCTTGTTCCTCCCGTGTGCCGCCGGATCAATGCGGACTAACTTCGCCGAGATACACAAGCTAACAACGCCCCCTGACGGCTTTTCGCCGCAATAGAGGCTCTAGACGGCGCCACCACTGCATTGGAGGGGAAAGAACAGGGAACAGGGGACAAGGGGAGACCGAGAACGGGGTTAAAGGTCTGCGTAAGCCGCCAGCCAATGGCAGACTCCGATGCCATCCCAGGCTCCGTTCAGGTTCTGGGCTCTGTTAGCGTAGGTTCGCAGCCTGTCAGCGTGGCGCCTAGGTGCCTATTTCACTTCTGCGTCCCAACAGTCGCTGGCTGACGATCCGCTGCAGTTCGACCCCACAGACTCGGTGCTCTGTTGACCCTCGTCGAGGAACATAAAGCATACGCTGGCCGCAGGCCGATTTACCGCAGGACACGTTGTCACCTAGCGCCCGCCAGACAGGTGCAGCGGACCCGGTACAACTTTGGTTCAGTTGCTGTTTGCAGCAGTGGGTCAAAATAAAATAACGTTAGTAGCAAAGGTAATATAAAAATTATAGCGACGGCAGCCTATTTAGCTTAAGGTAGCTTCAACAAAGTCTGTGAGCAAATTTTTTTTATTGAAAAGAAGGAGTCTTTGGAGAGAGTCAATCGTTCGTTAAGATATACGTCCATCTTTTAAGTCTATCTTGCCTTGTCTCTATCTCCATAATAATAATAATAATACATTCTCGTTACTGCTGCTTACTAGTATGTGTATTTTACTACATATACATTTTACAGAGAAGCCGTTTATTGCCTGTTTCTGATCGTAATCTGTCAGTAAGTCACCGTTAAACACTTCTCAAATACAGTCCTCTAGTATCGTTATCGCGCATCGCCTGGACGCCACGGACCAACATCATTTTTTACAAAAAAAAAAACAGTGAATTATGAGTTTCGACGGGCTGCAGGACTATAATAAATGGCCCCTGTATTATATTAGATTAGTTAGTTGTCGTATTTATGCGTGTATCACATGCTAGTATCTGCAAAACTGACCTTTGCTGCCACAACACACGCTCGCGTTCTGAAGTATGTCCTAAAAACCACCACTACCACAACGGCTATACACTAACCAGTATGATTACTGCCGCGAACGTCGATCAGCACACCATCACGCTACACCTTAGCCCCCACCGACGATTTCTGTAATACAATGGGACAAGCACTGTTTCGTGGAGTTGTCCTCGTCTCTTCCGCCAGGGCAGGAGGCGATTGGCCATCAGTCAGCCGCCAAGGGGGGTAAATGAGCAAGCCAGAGGCCACAAGAGCGCTGCTTCAGGCCACATTTTGAAGGTGGCTCTACGAGGACTGGGGCAGTTGCAAGCACCGCTTTAATGGCAATGTCTGCTACTGACATGCTCCGCTCGACAAAAATGGACTATGGATTTTCTATGTTATCGTTCTTTTCTATCTTATTCCCCACCGTTCCATCCAGTTAGTAGGCGGCATAGTGTTCAGGTGTCGCAAAGCCTATCAGCCGCCAAGGGAAGCCTGAACCTGGCGGATGCGGAGCTTGGTCAGAGATTTGAACAACTAACTGGCTGATCCTCGGCTGTACTACTAACTAGATAGCAAGCAAGCGGAGGCTGTTGCCTCGACGGCAGGCTAATCTATTAGCATTCCATTGGCTTCATGAGGAACAATTTGCTATGTCTTTACCCATGATCCTCTGACAGACGAGGGCACCGCAAAGAAGGCGGCAGCTGCTGAAGCCATCGGCGTTGCCATTGTCAGCAGTATCACCAGTAGCAATACTGCTATAGTTGATCGCTCCTCTACCGCTCGATTGGCTGCCTGTCCGTCCGTGAGCGAGAACGGAGGCTCTGCTAACAGCAACCCCTTGGTGTCATACGTAAACCGACAGACGTGCGGCCAATGTGTGTCGTCGTTGCTGGCACTTGCGGTACACGCTATCGTGTATAGACTCATGCATGGAACGATAGCTGTGGCCGGGCGGAATAACCATAACTAGGTCGGGGTCAGAACCCGAAAGCCCTACGATTTTCATTCAGACTGATTCACGCGTCTACGTCGATAGAACAAAAGCTACCGGTTCTTAAGATCACTTTCAGTGGGTGTCTTTATCTTATTCTACGCTTTCGAATAAAAACATTGCTATTATATTTTGCTATTTATAGTGACATTTTATTTGAATAACATCAAATAATACATGGAAGTTTCTCTCTATAAACGCTAAATTTATTTGAAGAATTATATGTTTACTAAAACGCTTACAGCGCAAAAAACTACTACAAACATGTTCCGCGTTAAGGGTTGCTGCAGCTAGTTTTGTTCCTGTTCGGCAAGGAATAAAATTATTATTCTTTATGATATCTGTTTTGCTTCCATTAATGTATCAGTTCTACTCGAACATTTTAGTTACATGTGATCCAGTTAAAGCCTAAGGGTTTATTCAAAAGGTTTTTTTCTCTTATCTGCTTAATATCGCTAGTGTGAGATAAATTTAGTTCACTTAAATACATTCCTATGAGTTCCTATGAAACTAAGTTCGGGATCTTTAATATGTTTTAGGTCTTTTGTGAAAATACAAGCGTGTCTTTGCTACCCGTTCTACGAAACTGTGTTATCGTATAGGTAACTTACCAGTAAATCCAATTTTGCCTTTTCGAAAATATAGAGCAGTCCTGTTACTGCTGAGACAAGATATTTAAAAATGGTTTTTCTGTTGAAAACCGCAGTCCTAAATATACCATGCATTCATCCACGATATCTTACCTTCCCTCACACGATGGTCCGTTGTTCCACCTAAAGTATATAAGTGGAAGCGACAATTTTTCAGAACCGGCCATTGCGAGATACACTTCGGATTCCCTTTTTCATACGCTCTTAGTAGAAATTGTTACTCTGATTTTTTTTTCTGCAAAAGATGTACAATAGTCTAGACTGTCAGATATAATCGAAACGTGAAATAACCTCAGAGCACTACATTCCGTATACAACTAGTTTTCTACGACAATTACATTCTGTTTGGAATCCAAGTCCAACGTATCACTTTGCCCCTAGAAACCCGCTCTCACTTAATAGGCAAAGGAAATTATAAACGCTAAGTGACGTCTCACCTTGTATTTCAACACATAGGGCCCAAGGCGATATATCATAATCTCAATCCTTAACAGTATTCAAAGCTTATTTGTTCGGTATCCAACCAGCTAAGCACGGCTTAGGTCAAATAATAGCATGCTAGCTCGAGGTTGAGCTGCCACTTGTCAAGTTGACTTGCCACTTGCCGGCTTTTGATTTTTAATGCTTCATTGAAGAAATAGGTGGAGAAGGGCTGATGGATGTCTGAATTTATCCGGGCGCCATTTAAAGTTTACAGCTATGGGCGCTTTTGTATCAGGCTTTTCTGTTTGTTTCACTTCAGATGTTATTTATATAGTAAGCACCGATAACAGTATTCAATATGGTTAGTGAAAAATTTCTACAAACGAATACTTTGTAAAGCAGCGGAGCTTACTTTCAAACTGCATCTCGTCCGCTAACCTAACGACACTCACTTGTTTGACTTTTCCCCAATCTCACACCGTCGTAAAGAGCTTTGAAGCTGTCAAAAATACATCACTATTATGCCTGATTTCTAAAATTCTACCTAAATAAAAACAAGACATTTCAGCAAAATGTTTCACGTGTGCTAAAAGTGTCATTTTTAACAGACATGTTCACTGAACACGCCCGCTACAATTTCAATTCGGAACCTAAACAGCTCACAGACCCCTTTCAAATGTAAATGTACGGCAGTCCTATTGATAGCTTGAGCAAGTGATTCGATGTTACGATGTCGAAATTTGTTAGACTTAATAACACACTGCACAAAGTACCCCGACAGATTCAAATCTCTCTGGGTTGCTCAATGCCCATGTAGGTTACGCGTATCTCAGAGCATGCTCATATTTTGAGCTAGCGTACGCTCTTTGCAAAAAGCGTAGAGCCACATTTTAAATGCTGCAGCTATCGAAACTTCGATAGCTATCGATATGTTGGCATTTCTAAAAAATATAGTGCTATGATATCCCTTTTACTGGACATTAACCCTCGACAGAGAGTCGTCATTGCACATAATAGGCACATTTTTAGGACTATGAAAGGAGCAGTTATGATTTCTGCAATTAATTTTTGTAACAAGGATAAAAATGCACTCGTCAAAAAAAGAAAATCAAAGACAACTTGTTGTTTAATTCCGAAGAGAACTGAGCTACGACCAGCACCAAGCAAACCCCTTCGTCTGACCAGCCTAAGAAAACTTACGTTCCTCTGCCTGACGTTTGTGACAACAATCCGAGATACGGTAAATTGCTCCAGATAAAATGTCGTCGCTAATAACCTGGTTGAGACAGAAAAATTATCAGAAATTAATTTTAACTGTCTTTTTGTTTATCGTCTAACTTCTGTTGAGCTGTAGCAGAACCCTTTATTTTTTTTTGGTTTATTCTGCACCACTCACTGTTACAGTTTCGCACTGCGCCAAGGTTGACTATTACCGCATATCAGATTCCCCATGCCCAAACGTATTGGAGATTTCCTTAAAGTAAATAATAGGTAACATCAAGACTCTAGTTGATTTATGATCGAAGTTACGTAGTGTTTATTTAACAAACGTTCATTAACTGGAGGCAGGAAACACAATAATTTAACCTGATATTTTGTATCAACCAATAGCGACACATGAGTTACGCGTAGGTTTTATATCTATAAATAGAACTTTGATCATCTTCTATATTTAGTTTAACATAAAAGGTCACAGATGTCTTCAAAACCTCTCTGACCTGTTTGAGAGTAGAAGTATCTCGTTGATTCGAACACAGCCTTTCTTTCACGTCTACGATAGTGGCAGTCACAATTTCTGAAAGTTAATGGATTTCTACTTATTTAGAAAGAGTCATCGGCAGTTCACCGAAGTGATCGAACTTCGTAAGCAGATACTTATACCACACAGATGTTGAGCACACAGAAAAGCGGAGATCGCAGTTCATGTTAACTGAGGCTAGGAGTGTTTGGGTTACCTTTGTACAGATGCGCAATATAAGCTAAACAGCGGGTAATCTGATGCAGTGGTACAAAAGTAGTTCCAAAAGAAACAAGTTCTTTTATTCCCGCTGCCCCTGGCGTTGCCGCCGCCGTTGCAAGGTCTAATCGCGCCACCTTTCTAGTTTGTCTAAGTCTCTGGTTTGGTCTGATGGGCGAACGCATCCGGAAAAAGGAAGTTGGGCGACTCAAAAAAGTAACACTGAATTTTGGAGGTAATTAAAAACATGTGGCGACACTAGCCAATGAAACAGCCGTTCAGGGAAGAGGGTCCATTTTTAGAAATCAAGTGATATCAATTCCTCATTCGGTGTTTTGCTGACATATGCGAACATTGCGCACTTATTTATCTGGGTTTCAACCCAATCTGGCGACAAAACCACTACCTCTGAAAACTGACTGTACATAAATAGTTGATCTACATATTTTACAAGGATCACATGTATTTTACGAATAGTGTGTTTTTAGCTTTACCTGATGTTGCTTAGGTCAGTTGAGCTACGCATGTAAATGACGCGCTCGTGAGATAGTTATACCCCTTCGCTCGTGTTTAGCTGACGGTAAGTTGCTATAGTAAAATACTTTTGAAGTTATCCAATGTATTCTGTGCACTAGGGTGTAATATGGCCAGGCACGGCTCGTCAGGAGCTGAGGTTAAAATGAAGGTATACGTTGCTAGGTAGAAAGAATAGGGTGAGGCACGATGCACTTGGATACGGCAATAGAGGATTACTCCAACGAAATCATAGGCAATATGGCCACACGGAGAGGGCAGTCACGAATTGTTAACTGAAGGTGGCTTTGGTCATCCTTGACCACCACCGATACGTACCTCACAATCAAATGGTCAGGAGTTTAGTTTAGATCTGTCTACCAGAGGACATCTCAGCTGCAACTGTAATATCACATTTTATTATATCACGAAAACAAAAAAAAATTAAACGTATTATTGACAAGCACACCGTGTGCGTAGAGCCGCTTTAAACATGATAAACATTTCATCATCAGAGTTTCCTCATCATTTTTTTTGTTCCTTTCGCGCTTCGAAAATAACGTATTATCCATTCTAAAGCCAGGCGGCCGCTGGCAAGGCTTTACGTTTATGCACAGAGGCCACTTTAGTGCAATGCAAATGTATTTCTATAGAAATTTTATAATCAATTTATACGTGGTTTTATCCTGTGCTCGTGCAAACCTGAGCTCGTGTTGAGTGTTGATCACCGACTTACCTTATCGAAAAATACTTACGTCTATAGAAATCGATCTTTTATAAACACTCAATCCTCCATGTTTAGAAAAGCCAGCAGAGTCTTCCGTTGATGCATAGCATAGCAGCGGTACACTATACACTATCCCGCTACTATCAGAAAGTATCGTAATTGTAAACACAAGTACTTACAACCAACAGTCAACCGTTATTAAAACAATCATCGAGTCATAGTTGTATAATAAATATTGTAGATTTGGTTCACTTGGCCAGTTCTGACGTTTGTAGCTTTTCCCTCAAGTACAGCCACGCTACCATTCATCTAAGCTTATGACAAACTGAAGCCAGGAGTGCTCGTTGAGATCGTTAAAGTGAAGTCAAAAGGGCTCACTATTTATGTCCCACTACCCTTCATACCCTCGCCGTTCTCGTTCGTAAGAGACGTTTGCTATGGGATTGAATGGGGTAGGTTAGCTAGCGAAGTTATCAGGGACCATACACACCCTCTATATCATACCTATGCCAGCATCAGCAGCTGTAACGGGGCGCGCTAGAAGCAGCACACGAACGACCGTCGAATGCTTCAACCTAGTTCCTTCCTTGCCTTTTTTGTCGGGTACAGTCCTATCCAGCCTAAGCACAGTCAAACGCTGCCTTCAATCATGCCTCGATAGGAGTGTACTACCCCAATATACGTTCTCAACTACCTCTCACGCGGTTCTTGTGCCGTCGAACGTCCTATATGTCTTCCTTCATAACCAACTACATTGCATTTGCGGACGTATTTTCGCACGCTCGTCTAGTCGGTATTTACAGAAACGTTTATAGATGCAAGGGACCAAACTGCCTGACCGTTGTCCGTCTATCTGCTGCCGTAGAGACTTTGAAAACGTTCTTCTAGGATCAAGGAGTCAGCCGACATGCCCTACTCGTATGTTTAGTGCGCTTGGGATGACTGGTAGCGTTGTCCCAGCTGACCTGTTCTTCCTTCCCTCTTAGGCCGTCGTTTTATTTCTCTTTGGTTTGAACTAAATTAGTGCAGCCTCTGCGTCATATGTTTCTCTCGAAGGGAGGTACCTTTTCCTCCTTTGAAGTTGATAAGATAGTGCGATCGACCCTTCCATTGATCTATCGTGTACCGCTGCCGGGTCATACAGGCAATATAACTATACATAATACGTCGAATACGAAAACGCTGTAACGAAGACTCAACAACGTGGCGTTTGCCCTGGTGCGACATGACGGGGCTCCTTGCCATGCTTCTTGCCTTAGCTTGTTGTACAGCACAAAAGCAAGTAGCAGTCAATGATATACACAGATCGCTGAAGATTATGTTAACTAATGATGTATGCCCAGATGTTTTTCTTTAACTAGATATTCATTTGAAAGCACATTTTCAAGTAGAGTGTCATTTATAAGTAGCACGCGATGATCGTTGTTGGTAAATAAACAACCTGCGAATACAATGCCATAACAAACGTGCGGAACTCAGTTCAGTTGTCATGTCAAACGGTGCATGACCGATTGAACTATGTAGTGTTTTGGCTTCGGACTGGTATAGCCAGTAGACGCCACTGGAGGCTTACCCAGTAAAAGTCAACCACACATAATCCATTCACCTATGGGCTCCTAGCCGGACCACTGGGCTTCGTCTCAAATAGGGTAGCGCAGTATGCACAGAGGAAAACAATCGTTCCTGTTTTAAAGACGAAGTTTGCTAAAGATCTGTCTGCTCCGACTTGTCTTATACCCATACAATAACAGCTACAGCAGTGCTTAAAAGTACCCTAACACTAATAAGTAGCAAGGGGAAAATATGGTAGCTATTCGTATCAATATTGCGCACCTTGCAATATTTCATTATTCATGCTTAAAGTGTGAAAACTTCACTTTAATCTGCGCTAGACCACTACGGACACTATGTAAATTAATTAAATCAATGGTCGACGAAATATTATTAGATACTACCCTGGAGCCTAAGTGCTACACCACTGCTGCGCAAGGGTTCATTCGAACGAACTGGATTTCATTTTCAGCTTTAGGGTTACATCGGCATGCTCGTATAAACCCTTTATATAGATAGTTTCTGGGACCCAGGTTTATTTAAATTCCAGCCTTCAAGAGGCCAAATTCATCACGATGCTTACAGCCCCTAAAAAAAGATGCCAGTCATATTCAGAAATGGGCGGTGGAAGAGCGAGCCTTACTAATGAGCGTTAGAGACAATTGAGAACAGTCGAAGCATATGGTCTCTTCATGAAAAAGGCACCAACTTCCTTCCTAATAAACATAACTAGAAAAAAAAGCCAAGGTCACAAAAAATCAACGGTATCACGTATGTGCTTGCTTGGGTTTAGATAACTGATGGCTTCATGTTTAGTTTTTTCCACTTAGACGAACGATTTATTTTATTACAAACATTTCGATCATAACCATCGTAGCGTACTAACGTCTTTTTGCGAATTTGGTCCCTTCTAGCAGATTGGAAACACCTAGCTAACTTTGACTAGGGACCTATATCAGTAATTGTCCGTCACCATTGGTAAGGTCCACATAAATCTTGTCCGATAAGGCTTCGCCTGAAATCGACGTTACAATTTACGAGTTGAAATTTAACACGAAAATAATGAAAAAAAGACAGCATACAAATGATGAGCATACAGCATAAAGGTTCCATATGTGGCCGTAAATGCAAATACCGTAAATTAGATTTCAATGGTGAACAATTCGCGTAGAGAGAGCCGTCTGATCCCTATGAAACGGACCTTCTAGATATAATGGTTGCTCTCTGTGTCTGAACTAAATACATATTTAAATTAGATTGATGTTTAGATTATACTATAACCGGCTAGCTCTTGCCCCGTAACCAGTGCTCTATCAAACTCCACCACAACTTTTCAGCTTACTTTATATTACACTTTGTCAACACTGGAGTTGGAACCTGGAGCTGTCTTTTCCTCTTACATGTGAGCCATTGCGCAGGCTTTTCAGAGCGAATCATCGCGAGATCTTTTTTGATTAAATCTAAGCAAATTGGGCTTTGCTTGACCTGGACTTGGTTTCAAATCTGAGGCAGCTGTCCCTCCTTCTCTATGTTATATTTTTTCGTGTTAATCCGTTGTAATTGAGTTTGTTCCTCGTTTCCTAGATATCGCACCAGCTTTCCCATTATCATGTTTTTGGTAGATCATTCTAATCATCCTATTAATTTGCTCTCATTACCAAGTAACCCTGCCTTAGTCATTCGATCGCATTAGTTCAGAAATTTTTTTTCTCAGATGCACTTTGTCAGCTATTACCCTCAATGCTCAGGGGGTTTTAGCGCTCAGAAAAAAGAAACGGTATCGTATGACCATGTTCTGATTATCTTGCGACAGCTCTACAGTTGGCCTCTTTCTAATATTCAATCACTTCACGACCGTAGCCCTGTACACTATTGAAGGTATTCCATTATCCCACAGGGGTACTTCTCCATCAAAACTAATGTGAACGTTTAATATTTCATTTGAACAAGCCGGTCGAAGAAGCCGACAGATACCTATAATTTTTCGTGAGATTCGACTAGCCGTTATGACATGTGCAAAATGTTTTCGAGTTTCTCTTTCGAGAAATCTCGCTTAAAATTGTTAGACATTTGGCCAGATTTTTTTCTCTTATATGTACTTTAGGCATATTATCAGTTAATAAGCGATAGATTTATAAAGGCGGCGTGGTCTGGGTGGGTGATGAACAGCTCTAAATGCGTTGCCATGGTAACCATAACTAACAAGCATGGTGCCAGGCTGATTTTAACTTCAGTGTTAGCAAAAATTATTAATGATTAAAAAGTGAAGGAAAATAAAATATGATTATTAAGACGAATAGTTGCTACGGCCTTTCGTAGGTCTGCTGAAGAAAGCTTAGTACGATTTATTCCGGTGAGACTCCCAACTGAGAGCAAGTCCTTGATGCTATACATAAAAGTAGGTAATTTGGAGGATTTGTTCAGATCAAATTTGTAACTGGCAGCGCGATAAACGAAGCAGCGAGTAGTTTCTTCTTAAAAAAACACACACTTTTCAAGCATGTGGCAAAGCAAAGAAAACGATCTTAACGTTTCTTATATTATTTAGATAGGATTACATATTTTTTTGATGTTTTTGATGATAAAAAAATGTATACAAATTTTGTAATATAAGTTTATGAAACTGTAGAATCTGCTCTCCGATTTTTCGACTTCAAATAGCTGCTTGACATAGATTTTCTTCAATGAATTTCTATACCTAATTTGGCTCACGAGATATACTCGCTTCCGGTAATAATTTCTAATAGAGTTGCAGATAGAAGTCTTGCGTATGCCTATTTGCGGACATGTCACTTCTTCAAGGGACTAATCGTTTGCTTAAGGCAGAACAAAGCAGTGTAATTATCGCATTACGTCTATTGTGTAAAGTTATGCGGTTCTTGTAAGGTAAGAATTGACCCAATTCTGGGTTAGGTTAGAAGTACTCGAAGACCCTGTACCTAGCGTATAACAGTCCCATTGATTAGATCTGAAATATGCACGCGGAAATATATAATAAACAAACGGCCCAAAACAGCGTATTGAATTCATTCTAATGGATCGCTGTGAAATAGCTTTGTGGGATTAAGTTCTAATTTTGTTTGCGTGCTCATACCAAGTATAGATCTGACAACATGTAATACAGTCGCATGTTATATAAAAATGAAATTAACAATGTACCGTTCTATTAGGGTCAAATCGGGTCTATTAACATTGTCTAAGTTGAGGCCAAATAGGAGTCAAGCTTTACGGACCCAAACTTAAATAGCAACAACTAAAGGAGGCGCACCAATCGATAATGGTAAGATTCCTAAAAAATCGCTCAATTGCAATAGAGGTTTTGTGTTTGAAAGCAGTATTTTTGATTAACAAGAGATGCTTCGAAAATCTTCCATTTATAATAAATGTCTGTGGGCATTTTAAGGGCTCTCTTTTACAGCACGCTCATTAGCTCACAATCTCTAGTAAGACGTCGACATAAACTATATGTCACAAAAAGAACAACGAACGTGACGGACCTTGTCACATCTCTCTGGTCCCAGAACGTTGATTGGCTAAACGGACATCAAACGCAACATGTAAATCCGATTTATGAATACTTCCTTTGACAATAAGTGCGCCTGAAACAAAGCTCCCTCTGCCGACAGCGTCGCTTATACACTGTCGTGTATTTACGGACTGGACACTTCTAGCCTGAAAAACAAGATACGAATTAATATACCCTCACTATGTAGATCCTGACACGAGTATAACAAACGGGAGTCATTCCTTAATTTGAATTAAGTGTATATAAATTCTAGACGGTGAGGTTCAATATGTAGTAAAAGAATGAAGTGTCCATTCTCTCTACTTCATTGAATACATTACTCCTACAATCAAACATCCTACAGGGATTTTAACAGATGTTCCAACAGAAACGGGCCTGTAGGAGTTTACTGTGTCCACGAAGCGTGCCTTGTATCAAAAAAGAACTTCTTATGCCAGCCAATTTACCAGAAGTAAAGCCATAATAGGTAACCATTTGTCATGAAAAAAGTCCCGTTATCCACGTACTCATCTCATAGGATTAGGAACGCACAACGCCTTTACAACTATCCTACCACGAACAGATATTTTAATAGCTTTAGGTGATACTCAGTTGCAGTATTGAGCTGGAATAGTTGTAGCAATGGTTAGTAGATTCAGTTTAGAAGTAGTTTCCTTACTAAAAACATAGTTGAGATAAATTCTAACTATGTGCTTATACTTTTACGTCGCACATAAAGTTTGTGTGCAAACAATCGTCGTAGGTAATACGGAACCTTATTTCCATATTAATCTACGACGGTCGTTTGCACACAAACTTAATTGTCAAGCTGAGTGGGCAATGGCCAAAGCTTGACGTGTTATACGAAGCGTTGATTAGGACGTTGCTTGATCATACCCGCATGCACACAACAAGGTACAATCACCGTGGCGTTAGATGAGAATCACACACGTTCTAGCACACGTTCCTTTCTGAAAATCTTTCTAAGAATATTGCTTTTTATTTTGTTCGATTAAGCGGCTCTTATCGGGGGACCCTTTGCCGGCTCCTAAAATTTCCTAGTTCTATTGAAAATTAGCGAGGTTCCCATCATATGTTGGTATAGAGGATCGCTTCAATATGAGGTAATGCTTACTTAGCGAAGGTACCGCACGTTTACGCAAAACATGTTGTCTGTTACTCAGCGCTCGAAATAGAATTCTCTCTATTATAGTAGTAGTAACCGTAAAGGTAACCAAAACGAATTTTCTAGTAACTGAGAGCCGGGATTTAGAGGGATATGTGGTATGCTTTCGTGTACAAATCCAGTAACTTTATTAGGAGGCATGCTGTCTACTGCCATCAGATTGATATGTTACGATTGACAACGGACGGATTGTTAGCTGTTACTTGTAACAATTTCATAGGGTAAGCCTGGCGTACGCTCCGCGCTGCACGGTTACAAACGGCCGTCGATCGAAAACACCCTTACTACTGTTAACAAAGAATAGCCTTTATTGCGACAGATAATTTTAGCATCTCGTTTTCGTAATCGAACGGAAACAACTGATGGAATGTTCGAACCGACTCTTAGAACCGAATCAACGGTTGTAATGAAAATGTTAGGATGAGAGTGATCTTTACTGGGTGAAAGTGGTTCTTTTGTGGGTCGTTTCTTTTGACAATCTAATGGCAAGCGAAAAGCAAGACGAAAGCGAGAGGAAAAAAGGGAACAAAGCGTAGGCCACAATAGGCTCCACCAAGGTCATGACTGTTTCGGTTTTCGTCGTTCATCAAAAACGGGAAAGAAAGATTTATTTGGTTAGAGTAGACCACGATAGTAGTCGTTCGCTGCAGAAGATAGCAGACAAACGATTAATGCTTTCCATTCTTTCTGGTTCTCCTTTTTTTGGTTTCACGCGCAGCGAAAGCTACGTCGGTACCTTGCACAGAAAAGGACGGAACTTCTTAGATAGTGCACCGTGACGATCGAACTCTAACTGGGTTGTCGGCCTCCCCCAGTCTGTATGTATACGGAATAAAGACAATGCATTTTGACCTTCAAAGAGCATTGTAAAGTTTCTCTAAAATGGCACCTTTTAACACATACAGTATTGTTTCTCGACCCTATACCAGCAAAAATGATACGGTTCAGGTCAGGGATGATCATAGAATACAATCAGTCAGCAAATGTGACGCACTAGTAGACAAACAACGAAGTTGTTAGTTTATATTGTTATACCCCTTTTTTCAAGTGATTATTTAGTTTATTACATGGGTGCTCGTATGCTTATCTTTCCTAACGAATGATGTTGGCAAGGTATATGTCAATACTTATGCGTTCATGCCGCAGAATGTTAATCAGCTGCCGAAAGGATCTCTGGTGCTAGCCTCTGTCGTTTGGTGCTCTGAAATTTTTTAATCGGTCATTCAATCGAACAAGACACGGGTGTCAACGAAGCTTAAGTGATCCGGTCACTAGGAGGATTTCCCCAAATAAAATATCGAGCTGTACAGTGTACTTAACCAAAGACACGACGCTGAAGATAGCTATTGTTTACATAATCATCAGACCAAGTGAATTGTCTATAGAACCAAACATTTAGAATTATTTACTCTATTTACTTTGACCCTTGTGCTGAAGTAAACGTTCTTTTCAGCTTCTAAAATCCTCTATTAGTGCTTTTCAGTAAAAGTTTTGAATCGTCTATACCACGAATGTATTAGCATCAGTTTTCCTTTGGCTACCTACTTCTCAAAGTCCTTCCACAATCGGCCCTTGTACAAGACGTCTCGCGATTCTCACGGTGCGCTTTCGGTAGCTTGTAGTGGCCCATCGGCGCTATCTGACAAACTTGCTGCTACGACATCCAATTGTTTCTCCCTCTTAAAGCCTCACTCGATAAAGCTCTTCCCAGCAATAATGTGCACACCTCCTTGTCAGTGTACCTTTAGCACATCAGGCGTGCCAATGCTATTGTTTACAAAAGTCGGACCTAACACTGAGACACTATACGAAGTAGAAATCTGAATCGTTTTCTGAACTACAGTATATATTATTATTACTGTCGCTTAGCTCCAATCGCTTCTCGCAAACTACAAATAGAACTAGAGCTCCGGTGCACATCTTAAAAGTAAATTGAGGGAAATTCATTCGAGTCTGGTTGATTCCATTTTGCACTTGTGGGGGTTGATCCATTCGTTTCTTTTGCCACCCATTCAGCTTTTTGTAGGCTAATTTAAGCAATATTAGGTACTCATTGGCCTAATTCGCAAATTTATAATTCACTCATTCCCTAGATCATAACAGCTTCAACACAGCCGAGGCCTGCTTATTATGTAGGCTAAGAGATCGACTATTTTCTAACAAAAAACAGTAGAAAAACACCTTGTGCCAAAAGAGCAGCTGTTACAGTGATTAGCAACCACCGGTACTCCTATGAGTGTAGAAGCTTCACAACTGTTTACGTAAGTAAATAATGAATTTCTGCAGTGAGTTTCTTATTATAGCACATCTCTGATTCCTAAATGTGGCTACCGTTTTGCAAAGATCCACGGACGAAAGTTGATGCAGTTCATCCAATGTTATATACGGTAAGTGGAGTCGAGATACGATATCGCATCGTAGAAACTTTACACACTAAGTGTATTTTGAACGCATAAAAACAACTTTAGCTACTGCCTTACCATAACTACGTTATGTTTCATAAAGGCAAAGAATATCATTAGCACTTCGCTTGTTTTCTATTTGGTGTCATCGTATTACGTGATTGCTCGGGCCAACCTTACCATAGTTCACGTACCGATGTAAAGCTTTGGCGCATAAAAAATAACTTAATAGATGAAATGTTAATTTTTTTTTTTTTTTTAATAAACTATTTTTCACAGAATTATGGGTGATCGTGCGAATGGTGACGGCCGAAAAGTAGTCCATTTCTTTCGAAAACTGAAATAGCCAACACGATTCGTAGCATCGAAACTCGCAAATTTACTACTATACTTTTATTTGAACTTATCCTTTTGCTCAACGGAGGTAGACTCAAACTATCGGAAGGAAGAAATTGTTGTTGAGAAGGAAAGGAACATTGTTCTAGATATTAGACTACTGCTTGACGCGCCGAAATGGCCAAACGGAGCACGTGGTCCAGCATCAGATTTACTATCAGTGGTCAACACAATCCTCCGATGCTCACCTCTGGATCAGTCCATTGATCAGACCTCCCTATAAATTCGCAGCGCCTGATTTCATAGCAAATACGGCACCTAAGTTTGTTTTTATAAAAGTACTATGTTTCCTTGGCGTATTTATTGCTAGCTATATGCTAGCGCTAATTAGCGTATACTATATTACATGTACATAAAATAAAGAAAGAGAGTCAAGTTTGCTCATCTCTGGATCAGAGCTGGTCTTTAACGTTACTAAGTATGTTACGTCTGTAAAATCAAGCTAGCCTGGTGATTTTCGCTTTATAACAACGTAATGAATAGTAAATGCAGCGTATTCACACGCTCAGGTGATCCATGAAAATGAGTTATACTGACCCAAAACTATATTTACTGTCAATTTTCAGCATTCATAGATTATATACTATTATTTATTTCAGAGTTAACGAAGAGCTTAAAGCTTTATGAACAATAGACTACAACACCACCTTCCGCTAATTTCGCCCCAAACATGCAGACGGTTCCGTCCATTTTTTAAATTAAAAAAAAATAACATTTAAAGAACTTACTTCGAAAATAGCCAAGCACAAAACTATCGAATCTGATTGTGGGAAAAATACGGACCGCTAACTCGAGCCTGCAAAAAGTGTTTAGAGCACCCGTAGTATCATTCGTAGGCTTGCTAGTGCGAAGCGTTTTACGTTACAATATTAACAGCTGTCAGGCCCCTTGTTGTTTCAAGTGCACAACGGCGTTTATCCATTGGATTTTTCGAGGACGAGCGACGATTTCTTGCTCAAGACGGATGTCTGTACCAAGCAGAGCAGCCAAATCAGCTGGCTGCTGACGCCGTCGCCGCAACGCTTATACGAGTGCCATTAAGATAATACTGATACATACCCTCATATTAAGTAAGAAAATGATTAAGTTGCCAAGGGAAAAGGCTAGCAAGTTAGCAAAGGCGCCATGGATCCGCTCAATTAGTTTGATATCTAGATCTTTCTAGCGGAAAATTCAAAGTGTAAATGACGATTCATTGTGAAACCTCAAACCCAGCGTGGGCAGGCCCCACTATTTTACTTCCGTATTTCAGCCTTTCCAACCCACCAGTAACGGTCCTCGATTTCGATCTCTTCACAAGCAACAAACTTTCGAAATCTTTTAGGAGCCTTTCGGCCGCATCGCTGAATTCGTTGCTTTAACGATTTATACGAGTTTTCCCATACTGAATTTCGTTCTTTTCAAGCTAAATCTAATGAATATCTGTTACTGCGTCATTTTGGCCTCGGGCAACCCAACAAGGTCAATGTGATAGCCTCAGGAACCGAGAGAGGTAACAAAAAATCAATCTCCCTCCCGTACTAGTAATTAGCTGACAGCGCACAACATTTGTGGTACTTTTTGGTGGAAATCGACGGCAGCCGATTATGATAGCACATCATACATATCTACGAAGCTATTTTTATTTAACTAATTAGATAATCACAGATAGATTACAATAGAATTGAAGAAATATGAGTGCTATCGTAAAACTGGATGACTTAATATTTGAGGTTCTTGAGCTTTCTCTACAAGTTTGACGAGATTCCCGGAATCTCATGCCAATCGGTTACACGCATGACAACAACGAAGTTGGATATTTAAAGACTGTATTAATTTACCCCTGTAAGCTGGGATTACTTGGCGACCTCATGATACCTCAGAAACTTTTTTCTTACAAGTCGCTTTTACAGAGCTGATTAGTTTCCCTCACGCAACTAGAGGGCGCAGGAGATAGAGCCTAAAACGCAGCCTGTTGTAGTGGAGGAATAGGTTTCAAGTACGGGAAGAATATCGTATGGGTTGGCCCTAGTATTCTCATACTATACTGGCGCAGTTTCACTTATGACATTATGTAGGCTAGACGTGCTTTGCGAAGAAGTACGCCATTGTACAACACTGTGCTAGCAACAATCAATAACACGATCTAGCTCTTGTCTATGGCCGCAGTAACTGGCGTTACTCGTAAACACAATCGCTTTGGCTCGAAAGCCTTAATCGATGAAGCTGCGAATGTGTTTAAATGAGTAATTACTCCTATTTACCTTACTGGTAGTCTGGGAAAGGAAACGCCTCATTCGACATAAGGTTTAAAAACGAAACGTGCTATAAGTGCATCAACTGTCAACGACAATAACGTGTCGCACTCGAACTTTATACTCTAGCAGAGCTTATATCCGGCGCCTATGTTTCGGGCAAATTTTTCAAGGGTATTTCGAACCAATCAGTTATATATCTATGCGAGCTGACTCTGATATTCTGAGCTATGTTTACGTGTACAAGTTCAAAGGTGGCACAGTGGCGCCTGTAGATTTCTTAAGCTCGAAAATTTATATAATTCATATAGTGTTCTTACAGCTCGGCTTGCGACAGTCTATAACATACGAAATATTATTATATACCTATGCAACTTCACTTGAACTTCTAGATGATCTTATTTAATCGGTTTTGCACACCATTAAACCTGTGCAAGGTATTAGATCGTCTAAACGGTTATTGTGCTTGCCGTGTCCGTGTATGCCATAACAACCTGTTACGCGAAAAGCTTACCGACGGAAAGTATACGTTTTTCCCGTACTTTTACGTATATTAGTTTTTTTTTTCAAATAGTCTTGCTTCGTGGCAATATATGTGAGTAGAACGAAACTCGAGCAGATGGCTATATTCTAGTTGGGCGGGCGTTTGGGAATTATACAAAGCCACTTCAAAAGTGCACTAAAACATTTAAGTTAAAGAGTTGAGGTAAACTAGGGACTCTTAAATTATGACCATTAGGACAGCTCGCAATTTCAGAATTCAAATTTCGACACGTTTTATATGGCCACTAATCGTGTGCGTCCAATTTGTTCTAATAGTTCTTCTTTAATTAAATTAACACTACTAATATAGTACACTGCGAACGCCATCGAGGATAATAGTGACGATTCCGTTGCACGTACACGTGCTTGCATACACGCGTCCTTAGCGCACCCACTTGTGGCTCTTTAACAACTAACGTTCATCAATGTTCGGAAGCCTCGTGCATAATGTGCTACTTTTGCTTGTATATAAGGTTAAATAACTTCATAATAATAATAATAAGGATATAACTATACTTATTGCACTGCCAGACCTCTGTACTATAGGCATTCTTTCATAGTGCGTAGTGTTAAAACTATCCGCAATGCTATTGTCCATGCTATTGATAGGCATGATCATGAAAATGACAAGATTTTAACCTGCGTTCCAAGATTTCTTGGCCGAAGTGCCCACTAACCTGTCTATAAGCGCCTCTTATTGGCATTAGGGCAGGATAAAGGCAAAAAATATTACCTCAAGACAATGAAGTTGACACATTGGTTTTAGTGGTCCTATGTGCATAGGTCGGCCCACCTGAATTTAGAAATTTTCGGACTTCAGGCTGTATTAAAATAAAACTAGGTGTTTTAATGAATTTTTTCTGCGCATGCTAAAAGCGTCTTTCTTGACGCTTAGGTTCATTTTATCACGCCAGCGACGCACCAAATAAGTGTGCCGCCATTGAACCTAATAATCCGACGGGTTCAAATTTGGACTGTTCGGCGGCCACATGCACCTTACTTTAACTGTATCGTTCCTACGATGGTTATTTACATCGAGGATGAATATCTTGTCCTCTGAGAAGGGTCCAAAATGATATGCGGCCTTATCTTTTAAAGAGTAAACGTCACCGATTGAATTCCTTGGTATTATTGGCTCCAAACATGGCTTGCGTTGAATCCACTTTCGCTTCCTTGCAGCCGCATACGCATACGACGGCCGATTTAAGGCCGCGCAAAAAGCTGAATGTACTATTGAAGCTTCGTTCCACGCGAACAGATTGAGTAATAGCTGTTCTTCGTTCAAAAACTGATGTGGAAACATTGTTACAGTGACGAGTGCAGGTTTATTGACATCCTGCTTGAAAAAGTTACATGTGGCCATCTTCACTGCATTCAGGCTGTCACGAGTGATTCAGTAAAAGTAGGACTGAAGGCACGCTCGCCTCTAGCATGTAGTTCTACACCTAGGTTCTCGTCTGATTCTTCATAGATCTGTACGCACATCTTTCAGCAAGATTTCCGATCTAAGCTAAATTTAAGTTGCAAGACCATTCCATCCGACCGATGTTCCTCTTCCGGAAAACAGTATTTCCGCTATTTTTTCGAAATTCACGGCTTATTTAGTAGTTGCAGGCCTCCTCTAACATATTGGCCTGCTAATCTTAGGGATACGTTGTGGTCTATGTGGGAACCCATAGGGCGTAAACAGACAAACACTTCGTTTCGACTTGGAGCTAACCAATCGTCTGATGGAATGTTTAACGGGGATAACGGACGTAAAACTTTAAAATGAATAATGCCCCTACTATTTGTGCTCTGCAGATCATAAATATGAAACACAACAGGCCATGTAGACATATGTCTTCTTAAATAAATGGCAAATTCCTTTTGGAACGATAGCTGTAAGGCAAATAAATAACCATAAGAGCATAATCAAGCACAATAACTTATTCACTTCAACTAGCAGAGTTCCGCGACCGCTATCCGTGCAAATACTCCTGTTATTTTCGCTGTTTCGTGGTACAGACACAAATGAATGGACACTCGTTCGATTCGCTCGTTCTGTCAGAGTGGTAACTGGCCCTTTCTAGAAGCATATCAGACGACGAGCAACCTTTCTGAGTCATCGTTATCATAAATATCTGTGATAATATAGAATTTACCTGAATGTCGTTATTTTTTGCTTATCCTCATTGTCAAACTCCAGCATGCAAGTATGTCTTCGACATTTGTAAATAATGAAGCCGCCAAACATGACAGGGAATTCGAACCAAGGGACAGACTTGTGAGCTTAAGGCTAAACGTGGGCTAAAAATGCACAAAATATGGCGTATATAGTAGATGCGAAAAAGGTAGGAAACAAGCGAAAGATTGCTCAAGGCCATATGTTGTTTAGCATTGTTTTTCTACGCTGACGGTAGAAGAGGAACATGAAAAGGGAAGTGAAACAACGAGCGAATATTGGGGGAAGGGGGGATGGGGCAGAGGATGTTGATGTCGGGCACTCGTCGCGACTGTTGAAGCACTCAGTTGCTCCGACCCTTTCGATGCGTGCCATTTGTTTTTCGTTTTCTTATGTTTTATCGTTTTGCACCAGGGCTTCGTAAGGGGCACGTTTTCCAGCTTTTAAGACGCCCACATTTTTTTCCACGTTCGTTTAGACCCTTGTTCTTGCTGCTGTGCACATCTCCCTTTGCTTTTAAGGTCTTAACCCTTTGGACCCTTATCTGACTACCTACGTATATACATTTACAGGAACGAAACAGTTGTCATTGGTTGCTATTCTATAACATTCAATATTTATGTTACCAATTCCGCCATCTTCGTTAGGGACACGTTGATTGCGAATACTGCCATTCAGCACTTTCTCAAGTTCTCAATTCGCGATGAATTATGTTCGCAGTTGCTTCATCCTTAATGCATAAGTAACTAAATGAAGACTTTACGCAAGAAGCCGTGGTAGAGTAGCGCGTGGTGACTACACAAAATATGCGTAACTATTAAAAATTACATTTCTAGCCTATGTAAAAAGTTTTATTCAAATATAGTTTCGCATAAGCAGAAATCCTAACTTGTCTCGGCCATCCTGTATTTTGTATAGTAGTTACTAGTTTTGCTTTTGATTTACTAAAATCTATACTCAAAAATAAATAGGTTACCAACAATATAATACTTGGCTTCATGATTCTACGGAAGGAGCAAGCCTGGCTTCTGATTGGATGACAGTCTAATATGGTTTAAAGTAAGTTACCTTAAGCGGTCGATACCTTAGCCATTCTGCGCCAAATGACAAATGGCTAGTTATATAATTTTTTACTGTTAGAACTACACCCGATTTGGCAACAATGTATCACTTTGCCATTATGCTAACTCTTTAGTTAAACTAGACCAGTTTTAAAAAAAGGTTCAGATAAAGTTGTCTTCTTTACCCAAATAACTTCACTTTCAGAAATCGAATGAATTGAGGATAATAATAAGTACTTGAGTAATGAAGACATTCAACGCAGTGTGAGACATTAAGCAAAATATATACAGTATGATCATACGTGTTACCTTCAACAATCAAAGGAGCGAAAAAAAGTTATTATTGGTTGCTTTGTCGCCTCTCAACTCTCACTCGTTGTTTCAATCTATAGAATTTGTTGTTAAGTCTTGCAGCGGAGATATTATTCATCGCGACGATTCTACTGCTTTTGGTGACCCAATAGAGATTTGATTTCCAGCTACCTTTTCATACTAATTCTAATTTAAAAATCGAGGCTTCTCAAAGTCAAGGACCTGGACCGGCGTTACCAATCAACAGCTCGATATAAACTTCACTAATGCTTGGGCGCACACAAGATTTTTAAGCAGCTACTATTATTATTCTTTACGAGTCAAATATTTGTGTCTAATTTTTTTGGTAATTTTAGGATCCTAAATCAAGTGTAGACTCTGTTATCGCTTTTTTTTAAATTTTAGCGCGCTTATATAGACGCAGTGCAGGCGCCATCACAATACTATGCCACTTAACCATTACATGTGGCCCTTTGCAGAGTTCGGGCAGGGTCTTCTGGTCCGTGATGCGAAGAACGTTCAGTCTTATCTGCTTTGGCTTCGTCTCACAGCTCTGTATCGTCGAGGATATCAGCTAGCAACTGTAGCGAAGGTAAGACAATGCCGATACCCGTATGTGAGTGCTACCCGCTGTCCAATTTTCCTAAGCACGGTTTTTCCATGCAAGCCCTTTCAGGCTCGCCAGAACCGGACTCGCTTACAAAAAACATGTAATCTTTACGATTCCTAAAGCTATGCAAGAAGATAGGCAAAGGGCGTAGGTTGCTCAAACCGTGCAAGGTTTATCTTCTTCACACCACTATGGCTCTGAATTCGGCTTCCAAGACCAGGACTAAGAGACGCCAGACGACCGTCTCAACGCTCCGTCCCTTAGACGTTGTGGTCCCCCCTTGAATGACGGAAGCACGATTGTTTGACTCACGGTAGTCGACAGCCGACCTTTACCACCCACTCTTACTGGTCTGATTTGCCTCATCTGATTCACGCCGTAGAGTCCCTCTCAGTTGTTGCTGTCTTTTATCATTTGCCCATTAAAGATAGCAAGCTTGCCATGTACAAGCTTCAAAAACAACCGCGAAGCAAATCGACTAGAAAATAGCTAATGGATCATAAGCGGTGAGCAGCACGCAGTCGTAGCGGAGGAGGCCATTGCACCGTCTCTACCGATCCAAGTATTCCACCCCGTATTTTGGATGGGTGACGGCCCGCGTGGTACCGTTCCACCAATTATTGTATTTATATAAGATTTGTGTTCTGACTTTTGCCTGTATATCAAGCAAAGAAACGCAACGAAGTCCGTGGTGCTCGTTCCTGGTCTTAGACGAGCTTGATTTAGCAACAGAGAATCTTTGTGTCATACATGAAACTGTAGATATAAGGCCCTATGGAAAGGACGATAGAAAAAAGTGTATGCACTAGGAAAGGAACCTGTACCTATTGCTGAATAGAACGAGAACTTTTGAAATCATTTGAAATTTTTAGCCTGTCAAACAGGTGATTATCCACAACCAAAAATAAGTGGTATAGCTAAGTGCGGGGTGGACTTTAGTGGGTGGTTCCTATAGGATACAGTGTTTATGGAAAATGTAAATCGAAAGTAATTCTATTAAGCGCATGATTGGAGCCGAAACGGGTGCGGCAGTTACATGCGGTGCTCAAAGCACTTTCAATCGTTATATGAACTCCTTTTATAATATATGCGATACCATATCCTTACCTACAGCATACATATGGTTTATGTGGTGCGGACGCTGTATTTACGAGGGTCTGACTATGTGCAGTTAAAATGTGTCTTGTAGCTTGTGACGTATTTCAATACACTATTGCATTGTATTACACTAGTGGACATTCGGCCATGTAAATAAGTTCTAATAATTGTTTCAACGGTTTCAACACGAACGATGTGTCCCGAATGAATCCGTTCTTCTATATTCTAGGCAGCTTTGATATCCCTATGTTCTATGTCAAGGAATTAAATTAGAACACTTTACTCGTCGGCCACGCAATGCTCGCAGTGGCCAGAGTTTCCGCTTTTCTTCCCAAGTCCATAAACAGAATCTATTGTAGCACGCTTACTTTATTCACCAGGCCAGCAGACATGCAGAAACGAAATTTACAAAGGGTTTAATTTTCTGTTTGAAGACATCATTCAGTTACACGAGGATCCTGTAGCTTCCCTTCGATCGATTTCTAGCCAAGATTCACTAGCACATCTATATGCACTTGGTATAACAAAACTTGAGATACTTTTTCATTCTGTGCACATTTAATAAAACTAGAGACAATTCCAGACGTCGACTTGAAAAAGTATCTATCCAATAGAGTGTTTATATAAATGGCTACTAGCTCAAGGACAATAAATCTGTTAGACGCTATTTAACAAGGTCTTATCGAGTACAACCAGGTCGGCACAGGCAAATATTGTCCTATGCTTCATATCATGTCTCCCAACACTCAATTTCAAGTTCACTTGAACTTGAATATAATTTTATATAATAATAGGTATATAAGTCTATCAAACCCAAGTTGTTTTCTATTCTGCGTCAAAACGAGCAAGTCGACGTTTCAGTCTTTATTTTTTATTACGAATATAATCGCCTTCTATGCAAGCATCGTCCTACCCAACAACAGGAAAAGATAAGATGTAGGGCCTCCAAATACTTGTAAAAGTGTTCATGAATTCATGGGTAATTGATTATATTGACTTTATTCATTCAATACAATGGAGTTAGTATATGGTCTGTTTGCTACAAAATTGAACCCGTCAAAGAGGCGCTACGCTATTAACTAGAATAGCTCCAGAGCAGGTGACGTTTACGGAGTAACAATTACACACACATTCATGATGTTTTCAATCAGCTTTGAAAACAATAAAGTTTAATGAAATAGTACGAAACACAAATAATCGACGAGCTTAACGCGTATGAGCTGGTTATATTGGCTTTGTTCTAAGATTACTGTTTTCGAGATTTCAGTGAACGAGCGTGTAAAACGGATCTTATTCATTAAACCTCCTAATTCTAAGCAAAAATACTCTGATGCTTTTTTTTTTCCCGAAAATTATATTTACTAAGTTGGAGACGTTTTTGGCCAGCGTTTAGCGAAAATTTTCGCCAAATGTATCCACTGCAGAACGTTCAGTATCGTCGTATTCTACGGCCTCCTCCGTGCTCACATACGCTATGCTTTTCTCGGTGAAAATAGCCTAATCACACACTGTTCTTATTAGTAAATTATCAGTCTGCACGTCATTGATCTATTTAATTATTTCATAAAGTTAAATATTAAAAAAGAGCGCCTCGGATAAGGTAAACATTTTAACATGCATTGATATTCGCTTATGATCAAGTGTGGCAAGAGGTAACGAGTTTAATTGGAACAAATGTTTTATACTGATTATACGTAAATATAACCATAGCTCAAAATTATAAAGAAATATTAGGGAAAAAAAAGTAGAGAATGTTAAAATATCAAGTTTTCAGGGAGAAAACGATAGATATAGCTAGAACAAGCATAATCACAAAAAAAAAAAAAATTACAAGCTTGTCAGCAATTTATATTACTATACCGAGAGATATATATATATTTATATACTTTTCCGAGAGTCCTCGCTATTTTCGATTTTACTGTGTATAGCCCCTCACTATACTCGATCTTCTTCAATTTTTTTAACTAGATTAATTATTTTTTCTCGCTAGAAGAAGACGGCAATCTGATCTAGCTAGTTTTTGACAGTCACTTTACTATCTAACGTATGCTTACGAATTTCATTTCCCTGTCAACATACCTGACAAGGGCCTAGTTTTCGCAGTTTTCCTCTTTGCTCAATTAGCAAATTGTTTGCCATCTGAGGTTCTCATTGAATTTGGATAGATGCCTGGAGTGAAGTATGGTCTTTAGGTTTAAACTTCCATCTTTGGTCTAAATAAACCCTTTCTGCTAGTTTTACAGAGCTCTTGTTGTTATATCCGTTGTTCTGTCGGTGAAAGACGAAATAGGTGTTGAAAATGGATCTGGAACCTTCATCTTTGGGGCTTAATGCAAAGTTCTGTTCATTGCACAACAAAATTACAACGGACCTACAGAAGGAGAAGATAGCATTAATCTATAAGTTGTGTCACAATGGCGGAAGTTAAGACCATTTGATGCTTGTTTCGTTTGACACTTGTGTTACTCTGTAATGTCCAATACTTATGTATTTATATGAAAGTTCAAAAAGACGTTTCCTTCACTTACGGAGTGACAAAGTTCATGTCAGTAACTTATTTAGAATAAAACTAACATTGGCAGATTCTAAAGAAACTTTCCTCGTTAGGGCTCAGGCTCAGTACATAAAGAAAGCGCCTACCGGTATATATGACCTCACGTTAAATAGCAACAGAAGTGACAAGATTCTGGTATCATTTAGTGAAAGAAAAAAGCAAAACAACAGGACAATGTACGTAAACGTTGCATAAGCAATTTTATTACGTTATTTTAGGGTTGTATATTTACATTTGAACAAGATTGTAAGGTAAATCTGGTAGGTACAGCACTACTAATTATCTGAAATGAAAAAAAAGTATTGAGACGCTAACTTGTAAGAGTAACAAGTATGAGATTTAGCTCACCATAAATTATTACACCTTAAGAGATCACGTGCTGTATGGGTAAATCAATCAACAATTAACATATCGTCAGTTTATCTGACCTCGTTATGCTTCCGATGTCCTAAAACAGGCCTGCGTTGAACGATCAACTTTGACGGCGGACAGCGAACAACCAGCTTCTCGATTCAGGAGCCCTGCTTCTTCTCCATTGCTTATTGCCTAGTTATGCTCCCTGGCATTAGTAAGGCGACAGGAGTCGTTTCTCTGGCAGGGCACCAACGTCTCCACGAAACGAGTCAAATAGAACCGCTGTGTGGCTGTATAGTTATTGCGACGATGGGCCGAACGAAGGTGCAGAAACCAAAAAACTCGAAGGAAAATTGCTAATTTCAGGGAAAAGGCTGCAGATGAATACATTTAAAAGTAAATATTTAGCATGTATAATCTAACAAAATCTAACCTTTTTTGGCGCAAGCTGTAGTCCCTTTGTTTAGCATCATTTGCCTTTGAACCAGCGGGTAACAGGTTTCTGGTGATATTTGCGAGTGCTGAAAAGCTAAAGGGTTGGTACGAGATGCAAGACAATTACATAGGAAAGGCGGAACAGTTGACAGCTGTCGAAAGCTGAAGTATCCGGCTCACACGTTTCTGCCAGCGAAGGAATGCTGAGATCACATGACGCACCTCCTCCACGGGCAGAACCATAGAGCGTGGACTGGATGTCTACTAGTCAGGCGGTTTCCCCTCTTCCCTCACTGTCAGCAGGACGATAGCCTGGTGGGTAACATATTTGCCTCCTAATCTTAGGGACTCGTTGTAACCTAGGTTCGGATTCGGGCATAGATACACTTTGTTTTGTGCCGACAGTCGGCTGTTTGATGGGATGCCTAACAGCGATGCCGGACAAAACGACGACCCAGCAACTAATCCCCAATTCATATCGCTATGATGCACAACAACACTGTAACGAGTATGGACTGGGTCGGCTACTGCAAAAGCCCAATAGATACTACTAGGCGCATTCTGAAGCAGCTAGGATATAATGTATTGTGTTGATCGCTTGCTTATGTGGCTGTGTGTTTTCAGCCTAACTAACCGAGGTCTAGGGTCAATTTTTATTTGGACATGGGGTTTGGTGAAAATAAGCTAAGAGCTTTGTAGAAAGTAACCTTTCGTCTGGGAGAAAGATTAGTTTGCATTTAAAACAAAGCTGGAAGATAACTAGGTTAATCAATACTCATATATTCAGACCGAGAGTATTTGACTGTTTTCGTTATTTGGAATCTTCAACGCGGTGGTCTAAACAGGTAGGCTTCTGGCTACCAGAGTAACGGTCATTGAACTAAGCCACCACCGTTATATTGATTACAGATCAACCGTGAAGAAAGCCTTTTTTTTTTTTACCAACCTGTCGACATTTTCATATGATGAAAAACAGTTTTTATATTAATGTACAGTAATTAGAGTTGGCATACTAATTATCAGCATGAAATATTTAGCCTAATACAGATACTGAAATGTGTGGGTTAATGTATCAAAGCGTTAGTCATGCTTTTCCTCATGTTACATCCTCCAGTGTCGAAGCCTATAGCTTCAGAGGATAGATAATAAAATAGGAAGTATATTTTCGAGATAGATGAACCTACAGGCGAGCAATGACAGGCGGAATGATAGCGGAAAGTTCTAAATCACGTGGACATTATTGACAATTCATGATCGGTTATGAATGGTCCACAGTGACTGACCCATTGCAACCACTGTATTTTTTCTCCCTGCTTTACTTTGTTAATTGTTTGTACCTTCAAATAATACATATATTCAATGAACGCTATGTAAGCGGAAAGGCGTTCGCGCTAGGATTGCAGAATATGTGACAGATACTAAATAATTGCAATGAGCTTGTTTCTTCTGTGCCGCGTGTATTATTAAGTAGCCTGTTAAACTTCCTTTACATGAAGTTCCAACTTGTCTCTCTAAGAAATACGTAGTTTAGCCTTTGGGATGGTGCGCACACTCGAATAATATAAGGACCCAGGTGGTCCTTAAGGGAGCATTACATTAAGCAATATACGTCAGGAAAGGTACGGAATATGCATGTTCAAAGTAAATGAAGTAAACATAACCCTATACCCTATCATACAAAATTAAACTACCCGGGCTAGTGGCGAGGCGTACAGTATAGTTATCCAATTGTTATAATTTGAGTTGGCGGACCCGTTTAACTAACGGGAGCATTGTGATACTTTCAAGTTAAAATATCTACTTCTTGCACCAGTCTTAATAGGCAAATAGAAAGGCAAGATCGTGGCCTTTTTTTGAACGTCTCACTTCGATGCACTAGAAGGGTATGTGTAGCCCATCGCACGCATTTCCTGAAAAGATCTCAGCCATCAATGACGACTATGATGAAGCCAAGCGTGAACTGAAGTTATGCGAGGGCATTGCATTGCCAAGCAACTCTATGCAAATTTCCACAGTACGTTAGGTTTATTTTGAAGGACTACGTTTTAGCAGCATATTAAAGAAAAGTGCCTTTTGTCTATTTATATTTATCGTCACATGTTATACATATAGGTAACAGTTTTAGACCAAACTTAGCATCCTATATATAATGCATTACTGCAAAATGTAAAAAATACTAGGTATTTCTGAAATCGCCCAGCTTACTGGCTTCTAGCCAAAGAGGGCTGTCGAACTATTGCACTTTTCGAAAGACAAAAAAAAATGACCAAGGCCAATCAGGTGGCAATTATATATTTTTTCTGTTTCGTTCGTCCTTTTTTTTACAGGAGCGAAGAGATGTGATACTCGTCTTTACGCCTACGACACAACAGAGCGAACACTTGCAATTGTATCGTTGAGGATACTATAAGAATCCGTAAGAGGAAAAAAAAGCTGACGATGTGATGTATTTGCCGACCAGGAGAGGCGAAAACGTTAGACCATAAATTGAATGAAGGAAGAAAGTGATTTCATACTGGAGGTGCATCCGAATAGTTCTTGCATTGAAGTTCCGTCCGTGTTCTACGTGTGTACCCGTGCGATTGGACGTTGCCCTCATTCATTTTACGTAAATAAGATGGTCCGCCTGTAATTCTATACACTGGTATAATACAATTGTATAATCTCCTGGCAGCATCTAGGTATTAATACTCTTTCTAAAGTAAACGATCTCACGTTGAGACAGCTAGATTTAATTTCCGTTCTCCGTACTATTTATAGCGGTAAGTCTGATTAGGACAACGTACTCCTAGCCTTGGGACGAAAGCTAGAGGGGACTTCGTTTCAGATCAAGTCATCGAAGATCATATGGCGGAGACGGCTAAGATGACAGATTCTAATGTGAAACGAAACAAGCGCACCTTCTCTATCCCACCTAGAACCATATCAAACTGCCTCTGAGGAAATCAATTTACGAAATGTTATCTTTCCGCAGTATGCTCCCTTCTTTAGTTCCTCTATAATAATCAGGATACAGAAAGGGTGTTTTCTAAATATTGGGTGCGGTCGCAGGATGGAAAAATTCGTTCGAATTTCATTGTTCAACTTTAGATCACGAACATTTAGTTCAGCCGAACTAAGATATGCTCGTAACTACAGTCAGCAGACGACATTTTAAATAGATAGGTTGTACGTTATCTTTCACTCTTTTTTACGTTGTTCAGAAAAACGTGTGCATCATTAGTAGCTCACAGCCAAAACATCGATTTTTGCCAGGCATCATAAACATAGCAACACATGTCGCGAGCTATCGTTAAAGCTTCTCTTATTTTAACCGAATCTCGCGTTTAAATGACTGACTAACATGGCCTAGTATGTTCTAAACTGCAGTGCTAAATACGTTAACACCAATCGTTGAAGAGTCCATCTGGAAGACGACAGCTCACTCAAATTTTCCTAAATATGCTTCGATCCCTCTTTTTAGCTATAACATTGTTCAGATGTAGCAATAAGCAAATAATAGGGATCAAAGCGTCCTTGTTGTTTGCAGGAACGAATAACTGGTTAGCCACGTATTACTATCATGGAACCAGACTGTACGTTTTCGATTGCCCGATGACGCTTCATGAGTCCCTCGAAGAACCCGAGCTAGCGGGCTGAATTTATTGTTCCGTGTCTGGACAGCATCTCATAGCAGTAGATGTTCCATACGCCTGCTGAAAGTACTGCCTTAGCCCGAACCTACTTGACACTATCATCAAACTCGATTTCTATCCATGGCGACGTCATTTTTTTGTCGGGTCTTTTTTTGGCTGGCAGTCGAAGTTGAATTACACCTTGTTTACGGCGACCATATGCTCTAGGTGAATTCTTGTTAGTTACAGTTCCACAAGTTAAACGTGGAATGCACTGCATATTTTCCACTGACCTGCAGCCTATTTATAGGAGACCCATTTTTACTGAGTTTTCCCATATTCAGCACTTGAATTATGATTCTGTAACGCGTTACAGGAGAAATTCCAGCCGATGAAACCTTTAAACTCCAAGTTTGGCTTTTGTAAAAAGCCTTTTCGATTGCGGCAATGCACTCTTATCTATGCATCAGGTCCCGACACATAGTTGCCTCCTCACTAATTTTGAATGCTTCAATCCCCTTTCTTTCCAACGCACCGTGCTTCCGCTCAAGACTTCCTTGCCTAATACCTTCGCCAGTTGATGAATTTCCCTAGCGTCGTATTTTTACTTTTTTGTGTTACAAACGTCAACGCCAATCGCGTGTCCTGATATTAGAAAGCCATTTGGTGAAGTCCATGAATATGATCTAGGACACTTTGCGCATCTTTTTTGGCAGTTTTTTCCCTTTCCGTTGGCTGCAGAGCGTTCGAGACGAACTCAATTTTACGGTTTTGCTTGTATCTTATCTACTCGCTGTTGACGAAGGCCGGACAACGATAATAGCCTAAAAGATGGGCGTTAAAGAAAGCAAGATTATTACTGTTCTTATTCAATGCCATCAGCTAATGCGACGAATGAATATATTCTGACTTGGACCAGAGAGTGGAGTCTAGCTGATGCTGAAGGCCCGAAACAGATATGACAAGAGAGCAAAAGACATCTGCACAAACAACCCAGTTAACGCAGGCTGAATTCAACTTTCGCAAATGCGCTTCTAGTCTTGAAAGTAATGGGTGGAAAAAGAAAGACACCAAAGACCTGTTATTACGTGCAGGAACGGAGATGCGGACAGGGTCTAGCATTGGAGTATTCTACACCCGATTAATTTACATAATTATCGTTTCAAAAAATAGCTAATAACTCCGAATTACGAATGGATAAAATGGTATTCGACCTTTCCGTCGCTTAGCGTTAAAACTCACTGGGACAGCCATTCAAAGATAAATTGTCTTTTCAGGTGCCTTCTTCGGGAATGAGGAGTGCTTTCAAAATACGTGCAGGCATCCTCCTACGGTGTGATTTTCTTTGCATAAGGATACAAACATGTATCTATTTAAGTTCGTCAGAGTATGGTTGTATTTGACTGACTGCACAGATTTTGATAGGACTAGCTCTGTAACAGTCTCGGTCTATTCAGACATGGCTAATTATACCTGTTTAGTTTACCTCACCCTCCTTGTATGATTCAATCAAAATTTTCTAACTTCGAAACCTTTTGCAATTACACCTTTCAATAAGGCAACTTATCTAAGGGCTATAGGAGATTTGCTAATATCTAACATCTAATAGCGTCGACGCTACGAGTTTGGCACTCGTTTTTACGCCAGTCACATCTACAGACCCTTCTCCACCGGTCTATTCGGTAGGTTCGGAACAGGACTAGCTTGGCAAGTGACCAGAAATCATTATACATTTCATTAGCATTTTCCCCATCAGCAGCAGCTCCCACAGACCCAGCTGTTTTCACAACGAAAAGATTCCGGCGTCTCAGTCCGTCTACAATATTTCGCAGCAGTTTGTTTCTCAACAAACCGTTGGCCATTTTCATAAACTCCAATGCATTACCCGAGCACGCTTACCCGAATTCGCAATGTTTGCGTCAGGCTCTAGAGATCTGGGTTAGTGGGCTGGGCTCGATATTGTGCATCGCACTGCAGTAAACACGAGTAGTCCCGTTTTCGGCTAGTTTACTTTGAATCGTCCGCAACAGCTGAACGATGAAGGGATCGTTGCGCTAGTGATGCACGGTAGCAACAGCAGCATGCCAGTGGGCAAATGAGCGAGGGGGAACTGTGAGGCAAAAGTGAAAATAGGGTGAAAAAATTGCTCGTGGAAACAAACCAAATTCGGAAAATCTCACAGAGAGCGGAGGAAATGAGGGAGGCCGGACAGATATAAAATAAGGAAAAGATCTTCTACCTGACTAGAGTAAAAGTTCCGCCTGCTCAGACTAAGGATAGAGCTGTAAAATCTGAAAATGGCTGCAAACGAGAGTCCAAGCACACCAAGCCTTTCGTAGAAATATTCGAACGTTTATCAATTACCTCTGTGTCAACTACGTTTCCTCCGCCACAAGTTTTTTTTTGTAGAAAGTAAGGTAATCTAGATTGGTGGTACTACTAATTATTATTATTATTATTATTATTATAAAAACCAAGGCACCATTACTAAAGCAAGTACACACGGGTACTTAGGCCAGACGAAAATTTAAGCGTTGCAGGAGCCAACAAGGATAAAAAGAAGCGATAAACTAGTACGTAGCGATTCTCTGGTGCCTATTACGACGTAGTGCCCAGTCGTAAGGCCATACTGTAGGCGCCACTAGTTACAATATGTAAGTGACACAGTGTCTATTTACATTGTCCGCTGCTTAAAGGTGAATTTTTTTTAGGAAGTTGGAGGCACCAAGTCGCTAGTCAGCGACGTTTCGGGTAAATGATAAAGTTAGGCCACTTAAGTGAAGCATACAGGACTTTCAGGCCCATCGAAGCCAAATAACAGAAAGGGATAGATGCCGGAAGCGGTAGTATCTTCATTATCGCTTAGATTATTTCTTTTAAGTTTAAGAGTGAGATGGAAATAAAAGAAAGGAACTTGACATCCGAGCGATTAATAACCACCTTCAGAGCATCGCTGGTGGCTGGAAAGTGCTCTAACGGCGCTGTCTTCTTCGTATCATTCTTGGTTCTTTGACTGTCTCGCAGATCACTCCCATCAGCTGCTTAGTAATCAGCAAATTTGATACTCTCGGCAAGCAGTCTGTGATATTGCATCAACATGAGCCAGAAAAAACCTTTGGAAAGGGCCTGAAAGTCGACCGACAGATTCAAAAAGTTACGAATAGGGGAAGATGGCTCTTTTTGAGAATCTTGTTCAGAGGGTTTGTAGTTTTAATTCTGCGAGCGAGTGAGTTGAGAGTGATCATCGAGCTCGCTTGATTTCGAATTCCTCAGTTGATATGGCCAACGTTTGTCTGTTCGGAGGAAAAAAGCTTTATTGCTACTTTATTTGTAAAGAAGTAAAAACAACGAAAATACTGCTCCTTTTTATTTTCGTTCATTTATAATAACAATAATAATATTAATAACAAGCGCTATGAGTGCTTTGCTATGAACAGTTTGTCTTGTGTTTGATATATATACATATATATATGTTAGGCCGCGGATTTTGTCAGACCCACTCCTTGAATGTCTAATCAAAGGAGATTGCTCGATTTAGAACAATTTTGTGTGTTTTCCTGTAGGTGCGATCGTGAGAGCGGAAAGGTTCCAGCTTTTCCAGTACTAAAAAATGAGGTTATAGCTAGCAGCAACAGAACATGAAACGTACTTTTCGTTACTTGCCAACCTCCCCCCTTTTCTGATGGTTTTTTACTCAGTCTACATGTTTAATTAACGCATTGTCATGCTTTCCAACTACCATTGTAAGAGGAGGAAATAATCGCCAATTTTGTGAACACATATTGGATCCATAGAAGGCATCATAACACGTAAGGTTATCCAAAGTTATGAAAAGCTATAGATTTGAAATACTGCCTTGGAAAATTCAATACGTTTGTTATTTTTATCTACTTTTTTAACACTTTATACACGCAAAAATAGCATGCCGATCCTTTTCCCGATTCAGACTTTTTAAATTAAATATTCGATACTTCCTAGTTGATTATATGGCTTTACCAGATAGAGCCATAATCAATTAGTAGACAGATACTATTAACAGATTTTCGAGGTAACTTTGAAGGACGACAATTAGAGTGTTACTAGTTGCTCACCGTCAGGCAGTTGACTGATTTAAGATGTGCTCGGGAAATGGTAAGGACTAGTTTCGTTGGGCAGCTTTAATTAAATCTGCTAAAGGATCAAGCATTGGTCCTATTTTTTTCTGGTTCTCTAATAAAAATAATGTGACTGGTACAATTTCATTTTCTATGATGTTTCCGTATTGTCTTCTGTGTCCTAGACGGCTAATAATGTAACATACGTCTGTCGAGTATTATCGCCTGCGGTACATGTGGCAACTTAACCTATAGGGTATTCGGTGTTCAGTTTCTAATTAAACTCAATCTTCAATTGTACGCATCTATAGGAAGGGACTTCCATCGACCAAGACAATGGAATGCCACGCTGAACTCCGCTCAATCCGAAGAATATAAGCTATCGTTTTGTTCATTTCCGGAGCGTCAACGCTAGCGGCAACCAAAGATTGAAACTCAACCTACATTCAACTACGCATCACCTACAGGCAGGACTAACAAACTCTCTTGTTAATGCGATAGCTTTGCCTGCAAGAGGATTAAGGGGCCGAAGAAAGTAGTTGCTACAATATGATAGACATAACCTGGCAGATTTTTGCCGTCAAAAAATACTGTTCGGTATGCTTTACCAGCAAAGTCTAACAGACCGATCCCTTCGTTCTCAGACCAGTCCGTGCGGTCGGCCTCTGCATGAATAATGGTACTACCAGTTGATCATAGCCTATTAGGAAAACACCGCACGGTTCAATTTAGTCAGGCTTCTAAGCAATGGATAACGCTCTACACATTAAGACCGTATCAACGTAAGAAGCTACTTCCAGATTGAAATGGGTCGATCAGGCTCTGTACAGAAATGAATTGTCACTTTAGATTGTCTCTGTTAGATTAGAGATGACAATCCGTATCCTTCCGCAGAAACGAAACAAGACCTTGCGCATTTATGTATATAAATAAGACATATTGTTTTTTATTTCGCCGCATATCGTACGCCGAGAATCAAACTCGAACTATATACTTCTGTGGTCAACCTGCGATCAAACGATATAGGTACGGCTTATCAACAACGAAAACTACTATTTATTTTCGGTGCGAGTAGACAGAAACACGAGGTATTGCAAGGAGCCACATGCTGTTTTTCCAATCACAGAGGAAAAGCATTCAAACAAGTAGTCCGACCATTACAAACAACTATTTACAACTCTGAAAACCCTTGCGTCAATGTAAACAAGTGGTAACATCGTAAGGAAAAACTTTGCAGCCCCGATAGAGAATTGGTTTCTCATGTCATTAAGCCTATGTCTGAACGCATGAATCTGAGCAGTAAATCACTGAAGTACTTTTCCCATGATTTGTTCAGTTTGTTGCTGCTACCATTTATAACGTTCTGAACTAATAGTTACAAAAAACTTCAGAGGTTCAAGGTAAAATCTTTTTTAAGCCTCACGAAACACAGAAAAATGTTTTTGTTCTATGAATGAGTTCTTAGCTGAAATTAAAGACCCATTTTTCCATCGATTTAGGGTGAAAATGAATGTGTTCCTAAGCGAGCATAGTGCCGCGTCTCATGAGAACCTCAAGCCTTGGTTGCTTGCCCCAGCGACCACCGGCTTCAGTTGCTTGGATAGTACTGCATTTGAAAAAATTGATAATACGCAGCATCGAAAACGATGCCCTTTGAACTCCTCGAACCATCATCATCTGTTGTTGTTATTGTTGTTGCAAAAGCAATTAGAATCAAGTTTTTCAGCATTAATAGAATAACGCTAAAACAAAAAATGGGTCAAATTTTAAGCTGATATTTTCTTCAAGGCGCTGACATCGGAACAGTAAAGACCTAAGCCAAGGACTTCTACTTTTACCTATCCATTTACTAATAATAAAAAAGAGCCTAATCGCGCGATTTCTATGTCAAGAGCCACAAGAAATAATGCCAAACATTAGCTATAATATAATCTAACGTAAATACCGATAAGCAATTCTACTTATGCAACTGAACCCATTTTTACTAGCGCCTGACCGCGGCAGGTGACCATGCGCATAAAAAAAAGCGACACCGGAATATTGAAAACTACCCGCGGAGATCATATTGCTACACAGATGTTATTTGTTAATCAGCAGCGTAGGGCGCGTTGATTCGTAAACGCGCCACGACAAGTCGTGCATGACTGCACGATAAACCGCATGTAACTAATAAATAAGCGCGACCTAACACATGGAATTGAACTATGTCGTCCTAAGTACTCTCTATCTGCAAAATAAACCGGGTACATCAGGCTTTAGCGAATGTATGTAGTCGATCTCAACTTATAAACCATATTTATGAGCTACTTTATCTGTTAGAAAAGTAGCAGATAGATACACTCATAGGAGTGTAACACATGAGGTTTTGTTATTTAAGCTTCATAAACCACCTGTCTGGCTGCCGATGTCATTATCAACAAACAAACGGTATGGACCGACTTCGCATGTATAACCAGCCGTAAATAAAGACGTTCGTAATCAATTCCAAAAACGTTAAAGATAGTCTGTGTTTGCTCGATACACAGGCCCGTCGGCACAATCCTTGCTAAGATCTTGCTCATTCCCATATGATATTGCAAAATAACTTGAGATGACTCGTGTGAAATGTCCAGCTCCAATCCCTGAGAGCGCCTCGACAATCGCCTAGCGAAAGTCATCTTGGTCGTTTCGGGTTTTCATCCGAACTCGTTATAATAATATAAGAATAAGAGTTGCCTTTAAACTTCCTCGCTCATCGTGAAATAATCGACGCCATCCATGGCGTGCTAACTTACTTTAACTTAAGCTTGGTCCTCAGTCTTTTGCGGCAGTGGCGACACCTGCCTTCGTTCTTCATATAGTATACTATATACATTTTCTAGTGCCCTCATTTTTATTTTTCAGGGAAAAGAGACACGATAGAAGGTTAAACACTTGCCACACCTCCCAATACTTTGAAACATGAATTCCTGTAAATAGAAATAGATAGAGAGGCGGACGAGGCTACGCTATAAGTTCGACTATAAAAGGTGTGTCACTTCGTCAAAGCTTTTGGCGTGACACAAGCGGAAAATATAGTTTTGTTTATAGGAAAGATACTGAACCTGCGGAGTGTGACCTTACATTCAACTAGTGCAGTCCGTGAAGTATTGTAAAAAAAAAAAAAAAAGTAAAACAAATCTCGAGTCTCGTAAATATTTTATCCATAATATTTATTGAGTTTACCTCGCATTATATTTATATGAAGTTTATGAATCTACTGCATTCAAATATGGGCGCTCATAAGACGTATCCGCTGAGAGTTATAATTTCTGTATAAACATCAAATAACGAATGGAACCTCGAAATAAAAGGGGATTGTTATGAAAATAGAAGCGGTAAAGCTACGAATGGTCTATTTTGAAACCGTTAACCCAGTAATCCGTCACTGTCTGATCTTATCAGTTATTATTACTAAATCAATTGGAAGAAGTAAGTTAGCGATAGTTCAACGTCTTGTTTTTGTGTACAGTATACATTTAAATGCTGCAACAAGAATGCCCACTTGTTTACTGTCGAATTGCTGCCCGTAACAATCCCGGACCCATTTGTACTCAACACGCCTGGATGTTACGAATCTGCAGCCTTAATTTCTCAAATCTTTTCACCAGCGTAGCTTTTTTTTAGCTTGCTTATCGCTTCCCGTTAAATACTTGTCTAATAAGTGAACTCTATTATAAATAACGATGTTCGTCTTTCTGGGTCCATTTGCTGCTGATAACTTATTATGTATTGAAAAAGATAATACTTCATATGAAAGTGCATCAACATGATAAAGATGATAGTTGTATAAATATAAACGAATGCACGCGTTACTGTACAATGTTGTGTATCTGATATTTGATTTTAATATGTTGAATTTAAGTAGGAATGTTAAGCAAAATCACAAAGACTGCCAAATAGTGTCTTAGACCTATTCAAGCTCTATTCGGCTCTGGTTTCCAAAGCCTTATTGGAATACCGTTCGTTTATAATGAAGGTAAGCTCCGTAATAATGCTTTGTGCTCGCTAGGATACTGTATGTTTTCGATGCAGTTTTGGATGTATACGTTTAAAAATGACTACGAAGCCAATAGCGCACAGTACAGAAACAAAACGTGAAGTCGTGAAAACCTAAATGTTCGGCTTTGCTTCAGGATGCTCCTCAGTGTGGTCAAAATAGGTTTGAAAAGGACCCCGGGCAGCAATGGTAGCGTTTACTTTGAAGAGTGAGCGCTACCAATGACTCCAGTAACGTTTAGTGTTACGACTAGTTGGCTGACTTCGTTCGTGTGTAACCACCGTAAGCGGGAAGAAACATCAAGCTGTTTCCTCAATTGTAAGCGCTTCTGCTAAGAGTTGTTTGGTTTCCTATGTAGGTGAACACTAAACATGAATAGTTTTTCCGATTTTCCATATACTGCATAAGCTCATCAGGCTAGCAGCCGCGTAACGTTAGCCGATAAAAAACAGGACTTCAAAAGCCCCATCTCCGATGCGGCTCATCAGTGAATCCCCATTGTATCAATGAATCCCCCACACAGTAATTCTCCACTGCCATCAACCCGCACAATCTTTTCGATTGCCTGGTATATATTTCTTCCCTCATTTTCTCCATTCGATCTCATCATATACTTCAGAGTGAGACCGTCAGCGTCCGCGGCCGACGACGGCCAAGCTGTGGTTAGAATTAAACCGGAAGGTAGTTAAATCGGCGATGTCGATCAGAAGAAGGGAAATGCTGCGACCACAAGTGAGGAAAACTGAAAGAAGGGAAATATAGACAGAGCAATAGGTAGGATGCTAGGGGGACTGTGTAAGCAGACGAAATGCCAAAATCAATCAAAAGCTGAAGAACTGAGCGATTTTAGAAGACGGAATTTTAAACAAATAACAACAACAACAACAACAAAAACAAAAGAAACGACTGGCATGAACAAGATTGAAAAAAGAGGTGGAAAGGAAGGAACGAGGAGTACATTACGTGTGATTTAGTAGCGTACAAATGAAATTACGCGAAAAAAGTAAAACGAGAAAAAAAGACACAGAAAACAAACAAATCTGAAAAGCAGGACAGTCAAGTAAGCCGGCCAAAATGCGCCTACGGTTTAGGCAACAGAAAAACTTAGTACGAAGAAATATTGTAGAAGTGCATTATCGCACAAACAAAAATGACACTGTAAGAATAGCAAAGGTAACGTCCAGCGGTAAGGCCAGCGGTATCGCAGCGGCCGGTCATAGCACCAGAATGAGGATGATAGACGACCCCGAGTAGAAGGCTAGCGAGATCATAGCACGATGCCCGTACTCACAGGAATGGAAGACAGCGAGAGAGCCAGCATCGCGTAGCTTGACGCTGGTAAAGTTGGACAATATCTCTCGCCCTTCCTAACCACTCTGCCTCCCTCCCATCTCTCTTTCTCCTACTGTCCTTTTGCAGATCTGACAATTGCCCTCTTCCATTGCAAGGTCTAATCTGCTTCTCCTATAGCAGTTTTGGTCACAGCTGGATGACCCGCTGGTCATCTATTCAGTCGACAACAGAATGTTATCAATCTCACTCTTGTTACTTGTAGCCGCAAAAAGGTTATGCAGGATTCAACATGCGAATTGCCTGACATAATGATATGAAAACCTCGAACTGGTATGATACACACAATGATGACGTATACGAATTTTAGTGCAGAAGCGCTAATTACAGGATTGAATGATCATGCTTCAGGTGAACAGCGTCTAATCACGGAGCGACTTCGTCAAAAAGAAAAGAACTCATTTACAACCGGCTTCTCTGGTGACCTTCACTCGACGTAGTTGCACTGTATTTTTTAATACAAAGTGCGACCAGTGCAGCGGGCGTCTGAGAAAGTCTCCTTCTTATACATATTATATAAAATAGGACTGCATAAGCCGATGATACGAGAGAACTGATGTAGTTGATGCGACAGCTGTCCCCCGCGGCTTCTACGCTTGAGCGCTCGCCCCCCAGGAGCTAATGGTATGGCTAGCCCATTTGGAATACATAATTCTGAACACAAGGACCCTAGCGTATTCCAAGGCTCACTTTCAAGGATTGTTGCCTTTATTGCTCGAGGACATCAAGGTCCACACTACGCTGTGATCTTGCAACGGAGAAAGTTCGACTCGTGCTTGGCATAGGTATAATGTATAAATCCTACATAGACGTAAAATGTTTGTGGCAACAGAACGCCAAAAATACAAAATTCAAATAAATTGGGTGGTACTTACATAAGAAAATGTATACTGCACATACGTATTTATACTGTCACGTGAACAGTTCAGTGCTGACTTTTGTGATATGGCGTATCTAGGCACCTCTGGTACGAGCATCTGCATTCTCAAGTTTTAATTTTATCCAAAGTATTCTACACCTGTGTTGAGAAAAAATCAGCCATCCATTCTTACATCTAGGGAAAAAATGTCTCGTCGGAGAAAAATCGATTGGCTACTTTTGGCACCGATCAAAGGTCTCGACTCTATTAATCCAAGAGAGCATCTGGCTGGCCGATCCTAAGGATCCATAATCTTACAACACCTCGCATCAATTTGTTCACTAACATTTTGACTTAAACAGAAGGCTCATTAGAAATGCACCTTTGGGTGGCGGAGATCCACTTTGGAGTCTGCATCGTTTTTCTTCCATTGTGAATTTCCACTTGTGCTGCGCTGGAGATCACTTCTGCTCGTTTTGTAGCCACGTAGCCATTATACAACGCGCTAAACTACGCATGGAGGTAACGCATGACAATTCAAATTTCAGTAGATGTTTGATATTAGCCAATTCCTGCTTAAATTTAAAAACAATGCACTGTCGTTCGCTCCTTTGATTAATTGAATAGTAAAAGTACCCTAAGCAAGGTTAGATTGCCGGAACAAGCTAATGCTATAATCGTAGGCAGATAAGTTGTTATACTATATCGAGCTTATCTGTCCTCTGAGAGAATCGACTGAGTTTTCCTTTCCGCGCTTGTCCCACCGTTCTCCCAACAAGTCTTACATTAGATGGCCTATCCTAGTGCTGGTTTTTACACCAAGCAACTTCACGTACGCTTTATCTACCTACAAGCTTGCTATTTCCTCATGTAGCATGCCATGGTTATAAAAAGAAAGCGACTAAAAAAAAGCGAATGCGTATGGAAGAGAGAATGCCGACAGAGGCAAGAGCAACAGTAGTGGAAGCTAGACTATCGCTGACCTACCCCTCGGACTCCGTAGATTCGGACGTCAACAAGGAGAAAGCACCCCATGGGACTGGGAACGAAAATGAGTGAGCAAACTGCGTTACTCGAAGGGGGCTAAAATCCAGAACGGAAAGAATGCCGCTTCTTTTCCAAACGCAACTCTGACCTCCTTGCCCAGTAAGGAAAGAGACCAGGCAAGGACGGGTTAGCAAGCGTTGTCTTAACGAAGGCAAACGATGCTTATCTAGGTATACGGGTAGCATTGTTGTGGGGCTACTGTCGCTTTCAGAGCCCACCTGCTGCAGGTCCTCATTTGCTCATCTATATGCCCGGCCTTTTTTAACAGACCGACTGTAACAGTGTGCTTGGTAGTGATATAAAAAATTTGCCCACATACATACACACATGTGCATACAACGAAAGAGTTTAAAGGTGCTGGTGGCCATCTTGGTCACGATCATCCAACTGGCTAAGTTGTCCTGAATGAAATCTCGGCATGCTTACTTTAAGTTTCCCGCAAGTTACGAGACGATGAGCACATCTACTAGGATCTTCGTATACCAAACACCAAACGATTTTCTAACTTTTAGCTTTTTTTCCTGCTCAAGCGTTTGATTTTTCCGCATAGATTCGTTGCGCTGGGAAAACTGGAATTATTTTTCCCAAGCGCTCTGCTTGAACCATCCGTTTTTAGCTACTGGAAGATTGTATCAAAACCAAAAATCTACACTCAGTCCTAAAAAAAGGTTTTATATCACACTGCGTAAAGTGCCTAAGTGGAATACCTATCAATTATGTATGAATTCAACAATTTCAGATACCTGTGGATTTGGTTTCGAGCTCAATTTTCGAAATTGAACTTTGAAGACGTTAGCTTCGAAAAAAAATTAACGAAGTCACATAATGTCTGCATGTGTATGCTGGTCGTTTGTGTTAGCATAAGTGCGACCCGGACGATAATTTTTTACCTAGAAAAAAGAAACACATTTTCCTAGACTGAATTTGTACTCATCTGCAATTTCCATAGCTCCGCAATCAGGCATGTCCTACCAGGGGGCCAGGCATACAGATATAATCACTTCGCAATTGTTTGACGATTTCAAATGCACTGTACTAAAGAACATGTTATCGGTCAGGCACAGATGCAAACTATCTGAATTTAGCTTTTATAGTCTATAGTCGAATTTATAAAAATTATGGTTACGACAGAGTAAATTTTGAGACTGTTTTTCTGGAACCATTTTTAGAAATACACGTACTAAAATGGATGTGGGTAAAGTGCGACTTCTATGAGTTATTCATAGCGAAGTAGAATAAAGCTGTACATTACCAGAGTGATCAAGGGCTGCAAACTAAAGCCGCCGTTACGTGAAAGAAAAAAAAAACATAGGTAACAACCCAGTTGTATAATTCAATTACATCCAGAACAAGTAGCGACCAAAGTGCAATAACTGGCGATACCTTTAATTATATCACTTTGAATGTGGAACATTTTAAATCAACAAAGAAGTTGGCCAATATCAAAGTTTGTACGTATGTTCACAGAGAGAGAGCCCGATATTACATCGAACTGAGTGGCAATATTGTGGAAGGGGCACATGACCTGCTAAGTTAAGGAACGAACTAGCAGTTGTACGCATGTAAAGCGTTAAGCGACATAGTCATAACAGCTCAATAGCTTCAAGTTTAGCGGAGAGGGATGGAGTTTTAATGGATATATTAGCACGGCATCCTGATCGCAGGAAGTAGCGCCAATCAACAGATTCGAGGAGTTTCAGAAAGGCTCGATAGGCGCGATTATTTCGTCATCATATAAACATCAAGAACAAGAAATATAAACCTCTTGGTAAAAAATTACATTGAGTCTGTTTTTACGTATGAGTGATGACGACATAATGAAGTGTGCAGACGAAATACCCTTTCATTTCGAATAACAGCAGTCACAAAGGGGTTGAAATGAGTTGGAGTTTGTTACCAGGATCGATCGACTAAATGCTTCTCAATACATCTGAGCTTGACTCGATAGCATTGTACATGGCTTTTTGAGAAGAGCCCGCTCGAGTAATTAGGTGGAACAAAACGTACTTTAATCAACCATACAAGTCTTCGACAGCTCCATCGCGTCCGATATAAAGATGCTTGCTACAAATTGAAAAACTAGTCCTGCAAATAATTTCGTATAGTAGTAAGCTTGGAAAAACACAGCTACAGATAGATCGTTCTTTGAATTTTTCAAATGATACCTTTTTTGATGAATGTTATTGATTAAATAACAATTATCTTGTACTATTTTAGTTTTTTTATTTAAATATAATTTGTAGATAACGTATTAGAACACAACGGCCTTAATTGATCTAATTTGCCTGTTCTACTACTCGACAGTGTCTCTTTGATAATACTGATCATGGAAATTGACTGAAATGTTTCAAATAGCATTTATGCTTAAAAATAGACTGGTGTACACCTGCAATGGTCTAGATCGACTAAGACAAACAACAGCGTACTGTGTCTGGCAACATTACAAACAAAAAATTACCCTTTGATTAGAGAACAAATCGAACGATAGTTGCAATACGCTATGCAACAATGAGGATGAAGCAGACATGAAGCAATCAACCTCATCTTTGAAATAGATTAGTATTTGAAGGATGAAGTTGGATGCTTTGGAGAGCCAGTAAGTCGTAAAATCCTATTTGAACAGCTTTGGTGATAAAGCTTTTTTCAAACCTCGAATTTTACGAAAGCTCGAGTTAATATCCAGTTTGTTCTAATTGTAGCAGAGTGCGTATGGCGCCTAATCACGACGTACATACGGCCATCTTTCTACACGGATGGGTATGTTCAATTGTCTATTGTTTAACCTATAGTATGTCAAGTCGGTATCCACAGAGGCCTAGGCACATATAATGATACAATGATTGTTACATATCGCTGCCGAACTGATAAACATACAGACTAAACGTACGCTGTCCGACTTTACGTCTGAAACTTAAACCTAGTTTATATAGTACAGTTTGTAGCTGTGCAAGAAGTTAACCACAGCAATTTAAAAGGTCAATTATTTTACTCAGCAACAATGAATTTTATCAGCGCGTACAATTGTTGCATGAACGTGCACAATGACTTTTATGAACTCCGCATTATTGGCTATTGTCGTTATTTATCTAAAGCGCACTAATGAACTGAATATGAAGAACGTAGCACAGCTTTTAACAGTCTATTTGAAATCGAGGCTTAAGCCAACCCACTTCCTTGTTTAGTTAAAGATATGCTTCGGGTTTATATGGAATGATGCATCTGAGATGGGTGAGTGAACTTCTGCTCTGTTTTTCAGCCCCGTATTAAACACAATTTGCTATTTTCTCTGTAAAAAGCGGATAATTCGACCACGTTTTTCTAGTGCATCCATTAGCACCTTTGGACACTCTTTCCTCGAATAGGTCTTCGATTCAGGTGCGCCAAATTGGGCACAAGCATGAGCCGTTACGGGCAATTTGCGTGTATTTCTAGTACCGTTGGTGCAATAACATCACAGTCGCCTACTGCACTTTCCCTCTCTCTAATTTTTTCCCATTCAGGCAGGCGCAGGCGCTGCTTTTTTTTATTTTGTCCAGCTAATGTCTTTTATTAAGTTAGAGGAATTCCTGCGACTGTGGCGTAGTCGTGCTGACTAATCTGGCTGAGCACGAACGCTGGCTATCCCTCATGCTAATTTTCTTGCCGATATCTTCGAACAAGATGCCGACCGGTCCGGTAGTTTGACAATCCATGGATCCTCTTGCAGCTTTTAATACCGTCCGAGGTGACTGAGCGGCAGGTTGAAAGACTGTACGTAGGGTCACATTACCCAGCATACTTGTCGCGTTCTCTCGTTTTCAACGGGACTGATTATACGCTGGCGAAGCACCGCTAGCCTTCACCTTGCAGGTGCCAGCAACTGCTTGTCTAGCGACGGCTATCTGAACATGTTTATCATTGTTCCGGAAAAATGAAGCCCTCGAAAATCAGCCTTTTTATAAGTTCTGTGGCATGCAAATATAACGCTAAACCCCAAAGTCTGAGTTGTAGTAGGCTAAGAACAGTAATTTGCTACATGCATTGCTCACATATAAACTAGAGATTACTTTGGACTACGCTATACTTATACATGTTAAAAATAACTTACAGGCCAAGACCATGTAACATACAATGCCATCGTTTATTGACGATACAGCTGTCGACACGTTCATTGTGACCCTCGTATTTGTCGAACATGAGAAATACAGAGCTGTGTTCGATAATATATCAGAAGTGTCAAAATCTCTTCCGATAGTGACCCCACAGAACGCTATTTCTTCAGTCCCGTATAGTTGAGCGCCTCTTCGTTAAACGTTAAACGCTTTTCTCTTCATCTTCTCACCTTAATATACAAGGATATACTCTAATATACGAAAATTATATCGTTATTCAGATTAGCAACGGAAGCATAACTTGCTTCATTTTGTAGCTGGCTGGGGTCAAGGCAGTCCTTTCTCACACAGAGCTTGATTTTGGAGAACGGCACCTTCCATACGCTGATATACCTTCCCCTTCGCTATTTATAGCAAGCAAATAAACGTCCCCTTTTGCTTGGGACCCTATCGGGAACTAGTGTACCTCAAATGGTGTTGGTCAGTTCAGCGTATATCTTTACTTGCGCTGTCACGGTGTGCTAGCGTGAGCGGCCGAGCTTGCGGTCCTGCTAAATTAGGCAACGGAGGTCTTAAGCTTCATTTTCAGCCCAATTTCTTTAAGCGAGTTCCATTTTTCTCAGAGTTCCAACTCAACCCACAGTATGCTCTGACCTTATACCTACCGCACACATTATCAACATAGCGGTCGACACGTTTATTATGAAACATAACACAAAACAATTTTATATGTGTAAATTAATTTGGAGCTAAAGTCGTTTAATAGTAATTCTCAAAAGCGATTTCTTTAAATTAACTAAATTCATTTTTAAAAATAACGAAGGGTAAGATAATATTGGCACGTGAAGACCTGTTAAAACTTCGCTCAGAAACAAGATGAAATTTAAGGCTGGGCCGTTCAGAAATCACAAATCTACACGTTTACACAAGTAGCAACGCTCGTTTGCCGCTTGGCGATCCAGATAAATTTGCATGTTTTATAACTTTCTTCCTTACTATTTCTGCATTAAAATTCCAGAGTAATCCAGAAAGTTTTACTCCATTTTGGTTAATTTTCGCACCTTTACAACCTAATCCCAATTGTGGATCTACAATTCAGCTTCAAGCGAATCTTTCAGAGGCTAACATGAGGATTAAGAACACCATAGGCCATCAATTTTGAGCCACTAAAAAAATATATGTATGTGTAAAGCAATAGTTTTCGGTGGTTTGTTTATTCGTAACACACAACCTAATGAGATTAACACAAGTGCTTTCGTCTAACAGATAATTTTCCTTCGCGGATATAAACTTGCGCCACCGATCATGTAAAGAATAAGTTACATTTTTATAAAAACACGCTTTCTGGCGCTCAAAAAATACAACTTGAAATTAATAGCAAGCGATACCTTTGCTGGTCTATCAAGTAAATAACTTATGCCTTTTTGTTGTCTTTTTGCTTATTTTTGCACTGCGATAGACTCACTGTTCAATACCCGCTGATGTATACACGTATACACAGATGATTTTTTCAAATTGCAGTTCTTTTTGTAGAACTTACTTAGTTTACTTTATGCAGGAACTGTTGGTGGATCCGAACTGGCTTTTTCACCCGTATATATCTAGCACGGAGTTTTTTTTATTTTTAATCTGAGCATCATGAGCTTCATTCAGTAGGCAACGGTAACATGTGAACGACGGTTTACAGATATCACGACAGGCCAGGCTTGACCTCAACCCTGACCGCAAACAGGCCGTCCCACTGGCCTAGATTTTATGCAACGTCTCTGCTGGTCATTGAACGCCCGATAAGACGCCGAGTCTAACACTGATTGCTAGCGATATCCACCAGAAAAGGAAAGAATGCGGAAGGGTACCGTGAATTGACTGGGATCTACCATTTCATCGTTGGCAGCAACTCATTCTATTTCACTGCGGGGCATCGCTTGCCCCAGTTATCCTCTGCCGGTCAGTTACCGCTGAATTTTCAACTAGCTTTATTCTTCTTTTGCGGTTTCACCGCTGCGCACAAACCTAAAGCATCTTCGCGTTATTATAACTCCCTATGTACTTGAACGGCAGCCATATAGATGGAGGCCGATTTCAGGGACGCGTCACAACAACAGAAAGAGGAGGGGTTCTTTGTCCTATTCTACGGGCGCCTTCTTTTATTTTGAGTCGTTGATAGAACCAGGTCCCAGCGTTGCTGCTTAGCGGTTCTTCAGGTTAAGATTTGCGGTGTGCTCATGCTATGGCGATGAGAAGCGAAGTATTCGATCGTCGACTTGCGTAACCTGTTAAGCTTAACCTCGGCGATTTTGGCGCAATCGCCACATGTCATCGGTGGCACTTCCTTGTTCGTCTGGTCCTTCAAGCCCTTCGCCCGATGATCGTCTTATCTTCTATAGCCCTCAAAAGCAACTTCAACGACATGTAATTTGATTTTACTACTTCGATTTTGTTTGTCACAAGATTAGTTAGTGAGTGTGTTCTGCAAGAAAGATAATGGCATTGCCAAGATTTACTTACACTCTGTTCGATCCTATTCCGACTAATTAGTTCACATGTAAGTAAAATAGCGGTCCATTAAAATACGCCATCAAGCAGGTTTTAGCTTCAGGTTTTCAAAGTTGCTAACCTAAGTAATGAAGCCGCTATGAAAACGAACAATAATATGGACAGTGTCGTAATACTGAGGCCGGACTCTTCATTCATCTGCATATACGACTCAGAGCACTTGCGCCGTCTTCTAATTGGCCAAAAAACGCTATACTCTCAATATCGACTAGGTCTGCATAGCGTTTCGAAGACATCGCTTTTGATACAGCATAAATGTTTCATAAATAACGTTCTTACAGCTGAATGAGGATTACCTAAACGTTTACTCAGGGCATCGTAACCGATTACATGCGGTCCTATTACTCGACTAGATGTTCCATCTAAGGCATTTCTAATAAATTACCGTAAGCGCTCATTTAATGACGCTTCTGCCCCAAACTCCACAACGTTGCCCCACCTTTCTAAAGGAACGACGACAAAATACAAGATTGTCTCTCTGATCACATGTTGCGCATGATGCTTTAGGGAAGGTATTTAGCTAACTGTTTTCATTTTTTATGAAACGTATGTACAAATATAAGAAAGCTGTCTACAGGTGTAGCTTCACTTTTCCATCGTCAGTCCATCGAAAGTTACGAGGAACTGTGTCATGTTGAATTTAACGACCGAAGCGTATTGCGGCTGCAACCGCTAGATGCACCTATCCGGTATTATCTACTCGGCATAGCTTTATTGAGAAGCAAGAGTGACTCTGATATAAAAGTTACACGGTATCTATGACACACTTAGCAAGGAACAATTACGCGTTCATGTTTGCTTCAACACGTTTTATGATATTAGATTAAAATGTTCGAATGACACCGACATTGTCACATACTGCTCTGTGCTATAGTGCTGATGTCAATTGGACATATACTTGGAACATAGTAGTATCAAGGACTTTTCATTCTGCTATTCTTTCTGAGGTGTCAAGGTGACCGTCGTCCTATTGGTTTTGGAAGGCTCGCGTGGACACAGGGCAAAATTTTTCGTTAGAAAGGACAAGGTGTAATTTTTTTCACATGTTCGCTTCGGCCTGTCTTTCGAGGGATCTAGCACGCGCAGCAAAACTACTTCGATTTTCGATCATTGTTGCTTTGCGACCCATCCGTTCCTGAACCTCTTTGAAGCCGTAAGCGTCTCCGGGGCTACGATAAGCAAAATGCAATATATCTTTTCTATGCGAGTCTGCCAATACCTCGAAATTCAGCCGCTCTAGTGTCAAAATCACAAAAATCAACCAGACTTTTTTTAGAATGAAACAACAAACCTAAAAAAAAACCCATATTGGTGCGCGAATTCAAACCTTACAAAACTTCAACTTTTCAAACTTAACAAACGTATATAAATATATATTTTTCTCGCATTTTATAGTGATCTGCATGTTCATAAGGTACCCCAATCACGGAGTTGATCATCTCAGTGTTCCCCTAGCGTCAGCGTCTAGCTCGTTTAACGTTCGTCACAAGCTCGTCATACTGTCAATGTTTCCCTTTCAAACTTTCTATTTCAAACGAAGCTTTTCGCAAGAGGTGAAACTAGTATCTCATTCAACGTTTCACCAGCATGACCATTGTCTCAAGAGGCGCATTGAAGGCCACAAAAATGCATTGTTTAGGCACCCAAAACTTATAATCCTATGGGACCTGACGCCATGTCACCTTTCAGATGATTGAGTTGAACAAAGAGTAATCTGCATGGAATGGACCAATGAAATATCTGTTCGTGTAATGAGGTAACAGGTGAGGTTGATAAAATTAGAGTACCGAAAACAGTGCCTAAATTTGCTTGCACCTTTCCGGTGTTTTTTTGCGTTTGAAGTATCATTAGATTCGGTATGGTGAATTTTATAGATTCCGAGTAAGTTCTTGTGATGGTTGGAACTACACGAAGCTAGTACAATGGAGTAATTTTGCACAAATCCGCTCAGCACAATGTCGCCGAGATGATTTTCTCACAATAGGAAAAAAAACCTGGAATTTACCTGAAGTCCCAAATCTTGTAACGTGCAATATTCTCAAAGTGGAATAAAACAAAAAATATAAAGGCGATAACATTATTTGATGCCCACTAAAACTGTAGACTGGAGTAACACAGAGTATACGAACTTCTGCAAGAAAATGGTAGGTACGACCTGATACATGAGGGAGGTGCGGACCCGAGAGAGACGGGCAAGATGTTGCCAAAGAAAAGAATTTGCCAATGCCAAACGGTGGGACACGAACACGCACAGCTATGAGGCCAGACGCTTGCTTCGTGCTCACCATAATAGGGTCTCAACACCCGGAAGCTATGGGACGTTCTCGGCCGAAAATGTCTCAGATGAAATGTCATATGATGCACAATTAAAAAAAAATACCACCACAAAGACCACATACTTTTATAAATATGACGTGGCGAAGAAACCGGACACCCCGACCGAGTACGAAACGACCTCATAACCGATACATACGTTAGCAGATCATGGTTTACCTTGTCCAACGCACGTGGGTAGTCAAAATGTCTACAAAGCAGCCCTATATTGCCATTTACGTGCAGACTCCAGTCATTTATTATTGTAAGAAAATAGATTTTCCATTTTCCCAATGCGGCAGCTTTGTCATTGTGCTTCAGCCTTTTTGTGTGTGAACTGTTTTTTTTTTCGACCTTTGACTAATTCTGGACGTTTTGGTTGTTTTCCAAGCATATGCGTCAGTATAGATACAGTTAGATAAGCCGAGAGTTCGATTTTCGCGATAGCCTATAATGAAGCTTCAAGAAAGTCATTGATAAATCGCCGTGCCCATTTAGAGAAATGGGTGGTATTCTTTCGGCGACGAGCCACCTTCAGATAATAATAAACGTTTTCGGAACGTTTTTCTGTAACCAGCGGAAAAAAAAGGTGAAAAGAGCTCGCGCCAGCTCAGTGCCGTGCGGCCATCATAAACCGCTTCATAATCACGGCAATAGAAGTCAAGCTTCAGTAAACTACGAGCGTCAAGATAAAAGACTGCGTCTATTATTCAAATTTTTTTTAAGACCAGGCGCGAAAAGAAGATTGGGTAAAATTTGCTTAATGGTCTAGTTCGTTTCGTCACAGATTAGAGGATGTTCTTACTCTTTACTTTACAATTATAAACATTTTTTTGCGTGAAATATTAAAAGAAAACTAGACACCGTTCAAAAATGTTGCTGATAGTTTTATGCTACCGGATTAACTGGTGTCGAATAGTGCTAAAGTTCGTACGACCTTTAACAATTGCGTTTTTTCGAAAGACGTTAGTCTGAGTGCAAGTATGTTGGTAGTTGACTGCTCAAATAAGTTCATCATAGCCGTACTGATTATCTTTGTATAGTGAAGTGCTACGGCTAAGTAGTAAATAACAATCTGGTAGTTGGTATTTTCCAGTGGACAGTTCATTCCGGTTTGAACGGCAACAGAACAATCTTCGCTTAGCTATCGCGAGACGACGTTATTTCATTTAATTTCCTTTACCTTCTGCTGATTTTCAGGTGGTATCTATTCCCGCCTAAAGACTGAAAGTTTTTTTCTCCAAAATTTTCTGTAGCTTAGAAACAGGCGTAGGCTCATACTGAGATAGAAACTGGCCGCATTTGGAATAATGAGAGGTCCTTTGGCTTAGACGCTTCATTATCGCTAGCGGTTCTTAGTGTCCTTTGTCGTTTCTTCTATACGTACCACACATACGTAACCACGGGCCAATTTTCTATAGCCTATTATCTTAATTACGGACGGAGAATCTAATATCGACTGAAAACCATAGCGAAAATAATTCAATTAGGCCAGAAACTCACGAAAACTTTAAAGACGGGCTATGTTTTGTATATTTAAAAAAAAAACCGTTTTAATGAACATACAACAGCGAGATCAGCAAAATTACCATCGACATGAGTCGTTCAATGGCTCGGCCATCGAAAGTACCGGCCGAAGGCGGACAGGAGGGGCAGAAGGGGGGCAAGGAGAAAAAACGAAAAAAAGCGGCAAAAGCCTATAATGTAACCAATTATAGATAAAGACCCCTTATCCCATTGATGCTGGAGGGAACATCGTCTAGCAGCTTGGTCAGAGGCACTAGACCTTTTAAACAGTTGCACTGCTCCAGACTCTGCCTTGTATTCCTTCATCCTGTCTGTAAAGACGATTGCAGCAAGAAAGAACAGTTGCTTGGAGGGTTTAGACCACGCTCTGTTGGTTCGCACGAAAACAAATAAAATTATAATATTATTATATCTGTTATTATGATTCTTTATAGTTTCCAAACGTACCTACCCAGACGCACCGGTACTAGCATAAGCGCAATTCGTTCGCTTTACGCTATGTGCTTATATAGTAATGGCAACAAAAATACCTAGGATTACTGGTACGCGCATTCGGCTGCGCTGCTCATGTATGTGTTTCAACCTATAGTCTAGATCCGCCCGCGCTCTTGGCTAACTTCTCCATTCAACTCTGCCCTATGAGCTCAAACAGACTTTCCTTCTCCGGCCGCTAAGATCCCATATACTGGCGCTTAAGCGTACGCCTCTCGGCGCTCTCTGTAACCGATAGCCTCTCTAACTGCCAATCTTCTCGAATCGAGAGAGACGTAGAAATACAAGCGTTCGGTCGCGTACTTCAGCAGCTTTTATACCAAGCCACCACATTTTTGGTTCACAGATATACGCCGAGGCTAATACGGAAACGTTCAAGTTTAATTTTTTTTCTGTTTCTATATAATTTCTTAATACCTCCATGTCCACCCGTTTTTCCGGACACGGTGTGATCGCATGTTTAGCCGGATCTGCTTCAGTAGCGATATTTCCGTTTAGGCGAGTCAAGCCTTTACGTTCTTCGGAGATCGGCCGTTTCAAAGCGTCCTAACCCTGCGGCGGACATCACCACAATTCATCACCATAATATTATGCCGCATGCAGTGTTCAATACATCTCATGCATCCGTGTCACCCACAACAGGTTCAGGCCGGCATTAGGCTAGACCTGACAGAAGTTCATCGACCAGTTTAAACAGATTTTCGTGTGACAAGCCGTAAACATCTGCCGCTATCTCCGATGTCCTAATCCATTGCTGAGATCTTAACTAGTTGAATAGAATTGGGAGGTTTGGTAGCAACACAACCCCTTTCCTATTCACTATCCAGCGCCCCCCCCTACGTTTCTCGTTCCTGCATCTTGGCCTGTTACTTTGTCTTTACTGAATGGCCGATTCGCTGTGCACCCACTGTTACAAATTGCAGCTGACACAAATGCGATTTATTCGCCCTATACCTTGTTTTCATATAGAAAAAATAACGAATATACTTAAGATTGAACGTACTATCGGAAAATATTCAGATATCTATTTACACTAGACGATTCACCACAATTTTGTATGTTTTTATTTACAACCGAAGTTTCAAGACTATTGCACCGCATACAGCGCTTGCTAAATAGATCTACGTTCATATCTAAACGATATGTCCATCGTATTCTCTTTGAAAAGCTTACTTAACTAACGTCAAGTGTAGCTTTCCGTAAACACGTAACGCGATTCTGTTAGCGAATAGGGCGGTCGATTCTATTAGATTAAAAAATGCCAAAATTTTTCAAAAAATAACAAGCCAACCTATTAAAGTACTTCAAACAATAACGCATCATTATCACCTGCACTTATCATTACCGGCACCGAAATTTGGTGATACGACGTTGGTGTTATTTAAAGCGCCAAATCGTATGCATGGCCGTGAGCGATCGGATCACAAATGCATAAGAACGTAACGGCGGTGAATAGGAAAACGCTAAATAGACCTGGATCAGAACTGCGATTGGAAGCACACGTTCTTCTTGTTGTATGCCGTACAATTAACACCATCTTTTTACCCAACTATATTAAAATTACATTTCAGTTATTTGTTAAGTTGATCGTTTCAGCAACCGTATGCTGGTCCGCACCCATTGGCCGTTCTTTGTAGCCATTTCCTATTTTTTTATCCAAAAAACGACAAGCGACTCGAACCGCACTTTCCCTCAAACCGTTAGGCAGGAATATTCTTCCGAGCACTGCAATCTGGCCAAAATGTAAGAGGCATGCGGTAGGCGTGTACACAAAAACGTCCCTATTCAATACTGTAAGTGGCCATTGCTTATTGTTTTCTGCCCCGACGTGGCTCTCCGCAGTGAGTGAACGTCAGTCAGCAGCACCCCAGCGTACGGAAAGAAGTGCTTCTAACGCAATCCACAGCTTTTCGAAAAGGGCTGTAAAATGCATAGAAGGTGTTAAGGACATTCTATAAAGCAGGCCTGGAGCAAAGGAATAGGGTATTGGCTAAAACGCCTCAGTCGGATTGAGGGACAGTCAGCACTGACCTAACAAGCCGTATTTTCTGAGTTCGGCAAAAATTCAGCATGTCCCGTGTGTTTGGACTGAAGTTAGTGTGAGCTTGAGCCTTTCCGTATTTCGCATCTACCCGCGATGAATCTAACGGGTCATCAGATTCAGCATCAGATCTACGACTAAAACATCTTCAAAAATCTGCGATCCATAACATCGTTTGCAACATCGTCTTTCCGCTAAGTGTTAACCGTTGGAGCAGTTTCCGACGAACGGATCCGTTACAAAAGAATCTAGATCTGTGTTTACAGGGAGACAATCTATTGAATTACCTATCAGATTATTTAAATCACGTGCATCACACCACTGGGAGCCAGTGAGTCCATCGTACATTCGACCGTTATCTCCGTGATGTTGGCTGCCTTCAGAGAAAGGAAACGCTTTGTGAGATAGGTCTGCCGCATAAGTAGATATCGATCACAAGGGACGATATCCAGAAAGCGGTCTACGACATAAATAAATGTGCACTTTTTACATGTAGCTGGTGGTTCGGCCAATAGACTAGGTAAAGATGTCACTACTGAACAACAATGGACGACCACGACCAGCAGATTGATTGAACATGATTTGAACGTGGAATGACGAGGCGAGTCATCACAGATACGTCCTTTCATGTACATCATGTTACCGGATTGCATTCGTAAGGTATGATACATAATATTTTCATAGTAATTGCTGTCGTTAGCTATTCTAGTAGCTCGTTGAGCTTCAGACATCTTCTCGGGCTTTCACATCTGACGAAGCTTGTTTCGATCGAGGTCAAAGCGTCGTCAATGAAACAGGAAATTGTATGCTATCGGATTCTAAAAAGGCTGGTGTTTCCAGTGCAATCAAGTGGTGTCGCTTATGTACAACGACAAACATTTGAAGGTTTATCTATTGAAAAGCTGTGCCCATTCTACAGAGAAGAGAAACACGGTCTCTACGGTCTAAGTCCTTAGAAGCGTGCAGGGTTAAATTTTGTTTTTGTTGCTTAGCGATAAACACTGAAAGCGAATCTGACATGATCTCTTCTGATGTATATGAAGGCTACTGACAATATTATAGTTGTTGATTGTCTGATCGGCTGATTTACACAACGGATTCAGTTTAAGCACCGCAAGTAATTTTAGTTTATATAATGCTCAAACCGTATCTGTTGTATCGATTTACGAATGACTGTAAAAAGGTTTAGTTAGCTCTCTTCTTTGTAAAAAGGATTCTTCAAGTCAAAGAGGATAGCATGCACCATAAGTGTATTTTATCTATTTCGAAAACTCAAGCGTAGCTCTGTCCTATGCTCAATTATGCTGTTCTAACTGAGCCGCCTGTTTTTTTTTTTTGGGTATAGGTGGACCTTGTTCTTATATTTAT